>NW_020455710.1:924677-1160980 GCF_003342845.1 Nothoprocta perdicaria
GGGGGGGGGTATACGAGTTTATCTCCTATGTAGTGTCACTGAGCGCTCTGCAGGCTCCCCTGTGCGGGCAAGGGCCAAGTGAGACTTACACACAAACATGCCCTATATCCTGTAGTTCACTATGGCCGAGCTCATTAATTCAATGTGGTTCTCCTATTGCAAATAAAGCCTGTGAGGAGAATCCATGCTGTACGATCCAAAGTCACTTGTACATGCACAGCCATGGGAATGAAGCTAGTCTTTAGTTTGGAAGGTAATTTATTTTAGTTGAACTTTTCACTATGGTGGCCTTCTCCTTTCCCAAAGCAACCAAATTAACCTTCTAACAGCAGCTCTCAGGGAACCTGACCAGAAAAACATGAATGAACTTGAAGAAAAGTCAGCTACTCTGAGCTGTGACACCAACATCACAGATCAGTAAGACGCAGAAAGACAGAAATGGGTCACAGATAAATGTACGTACACTTTTGCTTCCCCATTTTTTTTTTTGTACCTTCATATACCTTTCTCTCAGCTTTTCTTCGTCGCACTTTGCCCGACTCTCCAGAATGCTATTTGAACGTGTCTGTACTCCCAAATAAAACCCCATTTGTCACATACATATGGGTGGTGGAACAGCCTGCAGCTCCTGCTATTATTTGTATTACAGCACAAAGCCAAACGGGGCTAATGGAGGCGAGTGCTGACAGCACACGGTCACACAGGGCTCGCAGCCCGACAGGACAAGAGCTGGCAGAAAAGCTGGTGCCTTCCCCTCCTGCCAGTACGCCGCCTTGGACGAAGAGCAAAAAGGGCTCAAACGAAGGAGAAAAGTGGGCTTGAAATAAGTAGATCAGGTAATTCACTAAAAAATAGATGATGGGGATCCCAAAGTTGCTTGCAAGCTTCAGTACTAAAATTGCCATGATTACCAGGCTGTTTTCAGCAGGCGGTCGTTTAGTAATTGCCGTGGATTTCATTGTGCCTTGCTCTACCCGAGATGAAAACACAGTCGGAGTGAGGGTGTTCCCATGACTGAACAGAACACCTCCTCCTGGAGAAACGCTGTTAGCAACTGGAGCTAGAAACTGCTTTCTCTTTACTACAAGCACAGCACAGTATTTGCAGTATGCACCTAGTAATGTGCTGAGCTGACAAGGCTCCTGGGCTGTCCCCATCCTAGGGGACAATGCAGAAAGGCCCCAAGCTCTGGGGCTTCCTCACCCCACCTGTGAGCATCACAAAACCTCAAAGCATCTCCCTTACCACAGCTGTGCACAAGCTCAGTGCACCCAACACAGAGATCAAACACAGGAAGGAGTAAAGATACTGGAACTGAGAAAGAAAAGGATATGGAGGACGTAGCAAAAGCAGCAGAAATGATTTGGTATGTGAACAGAAAAGCATAACAGAAGATTGTACGACAGTTCAGTGTAGGAAAGCACGTGGAAAGTCTGAATGCCCTTTCCCTAGGTGCACCACAGGAGTCTGGTACCTCCAGGGCTGCTAACCTATGTAAAATTACAAAACTCCTCCCAGCTCTACTTGATGTATTTTGCACTCTATATAAATAAGCCACAAATTTTGAAACCCACCTGCAATACTCTCCAGCTATACTTCTAAAGGAAGTATTGATGAAACAGCCATCAGAGGAGGTCTCTTCACGCACAACTACTCCTCATGCTTCTCCTTGGATCTCCAGCCAGCCACTGCAGGATGAGCCCTGTGCTGGTTTGGGCTTTATAGCTCCTGGCCTTGCCCCAGCTTCCTCATTCCCTGCGATTTTGTTTGCATCAGATGAGCAGACACAGGCTGCTAATCACAACCTGGGCTCCTGAAGAGATTCCTGCTCAAGCCAATGATTCCAGATCCTCTGTCAATAATTGTACACATGGAAGAGCAGTGATGAACAACATGTACTAGACTTGCAGAAATCATTTGCAATTGAGAATTAAAAAAAAACAAAAAATCACACATTCTTGTGACTGTCTTTAGCAAAAAGAAAAAACAAAGTACACACATTGCAAAACAATTAAAAATTCCCTTTTAAAATGAGAAGCCTAGACTGAATTTCAAAATATATGATTCCAAAAGGCTACAGCTAGCAAACAAGTATGACCGCCATTCCCAGTGGGGACAAATAATGGGGTCTTATCAAGGAAATTTGACTCATGGACCCACAGTGTAAAAAAAAAGAGGATAATTCACCTCAAAGATTAATGCAATTTTTCAAGTTACCATTGTTAAAATTCAAAGAGAGTTTAGGAGAATAAATTATAAATGACTGAATATAAAAAGATCCCAAATGAAAGGGTGACTGTGAGTTATAGCACAGGATATATTCCCATTCTGATGCGAAAAGAATTTATGGCTGGAAATTCCATTAGCATCAATCAGGAGCTGCTCACAAATACCTGAAATGCAGAGTGCTGACTTCAAATTTACCTACAAAAACATTTTCACAGACTACCTATTGCTGCTGCTTTTGACTGTGGAAGACAAACAGTAACAAGAGGAGGATAAAAAAAAAAAAGAAAACAACCCATTCTCATTCCTATAGCAAAAAGACAGTGGCTTATACATCCCTCTCCTCCTCCTCCAATAATTTCAGGAATCTGAGGCAAAGAACAAGCGCCAGGGAGCAGGTTGTTGCTTACTCCAACTGATTTTGCTGCTGTTTCACCTTGAAGGAACCTGTTCCAGCCATCTCCCATATGCAGCAATTCACTACAGCAATTTTAAATATTACTGTGCCAAAAAGCCACGATCCTCATCATTTTCAAAAAATTTCTTCTTGCTTTCATCAGCTGAAGATCACCGTAAGTCTGTAGTTTGCTTGAAAGCAAAACAGTGACTATGCACTGTTTGCTTCAAACAGCAAGCATCTCTGTCATTCTTTCCATACAGCAGTTTTCTCTGGAAATCAAATATTCCGCTCATGAAGAAAAGCCTGCCTGGAACAACAAACGACTGCTTTTTCTCCTAGAGCTCCTCTGACGTGTTCTATGCATCTGCTCCGTTTCGTATACGGCATTTGCATTAAGAAACTGGTATGACATGTCCAAACCATGTTAAAGTACACCTGAAGTGATGGACATGAACTTCCTAACACATGGCTTATGTCACACGAGTCTGTTTTAGCTCAATATGGATACAAATAATTCACCTGAAATGTTGGGCTCCGGGTTTTGCTTCCCAAGAGGGGACCTGGTTGCGAAAGCACCACACACCCCTGCTTACCTGGACATGCTCAAGGCAATTCGCAGCCTGGCATGTGTTTCTGAACACAGAATTTAAGCACTGAATTTATGTCAGCTCCAAGGTGCACTGTCTAATAATAGCGAGGAGAGCAGCTACCCAAGACCTGTACACTTGAGTAGTGAAGCAGGAGGTAGCTGGTGCTCAAACCCAGCGCTAAATATAACACAGCCCTGACTGCAACGAGGCCACGGCTTGCAGAAAATCCAAGGCCAGAGCAATGATGCAACAGCAATTCCTGAAGGTAAAAGGAAAAAACTATGAGCCTGGTGTGATGGTGCCAGGTCTGCAGGTTGAGTGTGCAGGGTGCTCAGGCTCAACTGCTCCGTGCAGAACGTGGTCCCTCACCTCCCACCCATGTACAGCATTTGAATTTATAAAGCGACTGAGATACAGTCACTATGTTTTGCATCTGTTCTATGATTTTTATTGCAGGAAGACAGACATTATTTATAGCATTCTATAAATAGGGAAGATCACTCTCTAAAAGAATTTGGAGAGTAACCTACAGAGCACAACACTGGCTACAATCTGAATTTACTTTTGTGTACTCACGTACTTCAAGGACTATTTACAATAAAGGATGAGTGTCACTATCCAGGATTCAAATCAGGCGGAACAGCACAAGAAAAAGAAAATGCTGAAATTAAAAGGTCAAATGAAGTTACTTTAGTCTCAGCTTTATGATACTGGAAAGAATTAGAGCTCATATTTCAGACATATGGCAGGAGAGAACTCAGAGCAATTTTTCCAAGAAATTGAATTGTGTGCTATGTGAGTAGAGCTAGAAACCAACATTGGAGAAATGAAATTTAAGCCAAACAAAAGCCAGAAGACACACATAGAGTGCCCCACTCTGCTCCCAAGAAACCCAAGTGGGTTTTAGGATAAAGCACAACAAATAGCAGCGCCTAACACACAGGTGCATGTCTGAACTCAGCAAGCTTAGAAGATTAACAGAAGGAAAAGGAGGAGGAAATGCCACATGAAAAATCTATACGCTTTTATGGAAATTCAACTTCCTAGTTTTCTTCTTAAAATCTCGCCCAAATGTATGCAGTGCAGCAAATTCTATTGAAATGGATGAGCTCCTGTCATCTGCTATTTGAAATGTGAGTTGAGGTCCTCTTTAAATCATTCTTCTGCCAGGAAACAGATAAAAGAAGAGGACCCGGCAGTTTCTACTTCAAATGCTATTTTGCCATAAATACATGTCTCCTGTTGACAATATATTGGATGAGCCTGTTTACAGATTCCAGTTCCTATGGCCTCAGATAGTCCTCCACCTCTTAGCTTTGCTCTCATCACATTATATATTTGGGGATAGTCATATATTTATGAAAAATATGGGTTTGAAATATGCATCTGGAACTTTTTGATACAGTTAAACCCATGAAAGTTTCTGCTTCTGCCCATCCTCCTGATGAACAAAAAATAACTGAGGAGCCTGGAAAGCTTTGGCAGGCTTGGAAGTGCCCATTTGTACTCTGCAAGGCACTTCTTTCATACACTTCTTTCAACAAGCTTCCTAATAAAAGGAAAAGCCATTTCTGGAAGATGAGACATGGTAAGAAACTAGGAAAAACAGCCACCTAATTTTAGCTTTTTCTTCTTTTCCCTTCTCCCTTTTATTGGTGCAATGTTTCCTCTCAAACTTGTTATCTCACTACTTTCTTTGACACTTCAAACCTCAGACCACAGTGACATTAAGAACCTTGAGAAAACCATTCTTCACTTTTACTGAGGATTTCAACAGTGGAAGCTGGATAAACTCAAATACAGTCACTGGCCATCAATCCATATTTTTATAATAATGATAAATACATGTTATGTCCAATTGATGGATGGCTCAGTCACTAGCTGCTTCCTGCTTTTAGCATCACTGTGACAAACAAATACGGATGTGCTGGGGGCAGAGCTGCTGTTTGTACTTTCTTTTTTGCACAAGATCTACTCAGTCTTCTCCTAGCTCTTTTCTGATAAAATTAACTTCAGGTGATATTCCTGATTAAAAAGCCAAATAACCATAGAGTTTTTTCTTTCTAGAAAAGCTAGAAAATCATCTCCCCAGGCTAGCAGGCAGAATGAAGGCAGCCACCTGCATGGCTTACAACAACAGAGTAGCACATTTTGGTAACACCACAAATGACCTGCTTGATGTTTCGACCCCACACATTACATTAACAGCTAGGAGCTACATATGATGTCAAAGACATATGATGTCACATATAACCACTGCTTCTTGGCCCTGCACTCAAACAATGATTAATTTTTTCATGTTAGAACATAAATGAATACAGCATGTCAATTCTTTGGGCTTGTCTTTGAGGAATTAGGACATGTAGATATATAGGCAAACTTATGTACACACACAGATACTATGGTTTCATACACTATTCACTAAGCTATGGGCTAATTTGTTTTCCCTCTAAGAGCATATCTTATCCAAAGGCCAACCAGCTTTGAAATAACCAGATGCCATGAAGCTTGATGAAAACAGTTAACCTGTATTTCACTTGGAGAAACTTAAATTCAGGGAAAAATATTAATATCTCCATTACTGGAGGGAAGTAATTCCTCTAAGTAGTGTATCTTCAAACAGCATGTTATGAAAGTAGCTCCACAGAGCTCTGGTCATAGAGCTGGACTATGCTGCCAAACACAGCACAGAAAGACTGCTACACCCAAAAGCTGACAATGAAGGTATCAAACCACAGTCATTCTCCCTAAAACTATGACTTGAATCTGCAGTTCTTCCTTGGAATTTTGAGTTACTTGCAATTACAGACATATTTCTGCCACACATTTGCTTTAAAACACTGAGTGTGTGTTGAATTACAGCTAGGACTTGTTTCAACATATGTTCAATATCCCATATCCCTTTTAGCATAAAATAAACAACCACAGTTGTAACAACCCTTATTTGCTCTGCCAGGTTTTCGTTGCACAGAACTGGATTTCAGACTGTTGCTCAGTCCAGCAAACACTGCTAACGGCCAGAGGACTCGTGTATCATTCTAGCCATGCAAATCCGCAGCACTGCTATGTATTATTTCAATATTGTAATTATTCACTCTGGGCTGTTTAATAGATCTGTCTAAATATTGTTTTACTGATTGAAATCAACTCTAATTAATGTCTATAAAGCACTTAATCATGCAAGACGTTAAGTGAGTGCCAGGGATTATTCTTGCGGTATAGTTTTAAGAAATACTCCTATTCATTATTTATGAATGATGAAAAAGTGTTTGCTACTTCACAGACACAAAATGACAAATGTTGCATCCTTGTATGTTTTATTTTTATACTTCTCAAGATTATAGAAGCATTGATTTTCCTTTTGTCAGTTTACCTTGACATAATATCAGCTCAAAGATTCCCATCATCAGAACAGTCTGTTGAAGCTAAGGAGAATCTCAAAGCCCTTTTGAATCAAAGTCAGCTGCATTTTGTTTCCAAGTACAGCCATCCACTTAATACTTTAAGAGCCATTTAAAGCCTTGACATAGAAAACTACCACTGCCACCACCCGTATATAAACTTTGTTATTCAAAATTACTCTGACAAACTTACTCTGACAAAGGAAAGGGAAACAACAAAAATGGGAGGTCTACCCTATTATAGGACATGTCCAACACAGTAAAGACAGCACAAGACAAGAAGTTGCATGATACAAAGGTCTGCCATCACAAAATGAAAAGCAGTCCATAGTGTAAACGTTACTTGAGAGAGGGGGGAAAAAAAGAAAAAACAGAAAAAAAGCAGGAAAGAGAGAAACAAAGAGGAACGAAGACAGAAACAAGGAATTCCAGGAGGAATTTCACCGGGTTTATTTAGTCTAGGTCAGCAGAAATTAAACAAATAACAAAAAAGGGAAACTCATATGCAATTACCAGTAATGGAACCATGATTAGTTATTCTCCACATCAATTTAAGTTGTTATCAACTGTAATAAAGAAACAGTCTCTTTTAGGAAAGAAAAATTAGGCTGGATAACAGCATAGCCCTTTCTAAATGCATTCAGATCATCTGGATGCTTTTAAAGACAACTGTCAGTGAGGAGTTATATAATGTTATATGAGCTCAATGGACTGCACTTGAGCTCTTGAACCCCTTCCAGCCCTACTTTCGTATTATCCTGACACCTGATGCCCTGGCTTGCTCTACTGAATTTCAACATTAACAGATTACCATCTCTAGGAAAGAGCAATCTCCATTTGATGGTGAACAAGGGCACAGAAAAGGTTATTTGAAAAGAATCTCCTCAAACAGGCTGTAAGTTAATCCCAAATTCAAAAATTGCCTTTGCTGTCAATTAAACACTCATATAAACTGGTTAAAGAATATTTACGCCTCAAACATAAGATCTTTCAGGCTGAGAACTCCATCTTTCCCTTTTCTCTAGTCACCCCAAATAAATTTTGAGTAATTCCCACTGTCCCTGAGGAGCAGTGTTGACTTACCACTCTTGAGCTGAGAGTAGAACGGGGATCAAAAAGCAGCAACAGCAGCGACGATGAACCTGTCCTTCCACAGGGAAGCAGCTGACCCTGTCAACAGCAGCTAGGTGCACTATGCATAGACTGCAATTACATATCATAACAGCCCTTATAGCTATATTACCATTCCTGCAACAAACCTGGAATGCCTGATAGAAGCAATTACACTACTGAATTCACCATCAATGCTTCTACAGTTGTAAAACTCTTTATAGACTGGTCTGGAAGAGCCTTGATACTCTGTATGGTTGGTGTGACATGTGGCCATAATCAGGATGATCAGCATCAGCACGAAGGCAACACAGGGAGCCCCAATGATGTAAAGGGTGCGACAGGCCATTTTTGTTAGACTCTACCATATATCCAGATTTTCAGTGCAGATATTTTTCACAGTTTATATGGGTTTTGGCACAGAACGCTTATCTAGGGTAAGTTTTTGTTTTGCTTTCCTTTTATGTAAACACTCTGACAGAGAATATCAGTATCTGTGTGTAATGCACTGGAGTACAGCACTCACCTTTAGGCAGGCAAAAAAACCATTCCAATAAAACTAGAGTATGCACTTGACTCTGCCTCCCTAGGTAATGAAGGTCCTTATGCTTAAGGACTTATGCTTAAAAGGATTTATAGAGATCAGACATTTAGAAGACTAACAAGACTATCTAGTGTTATAATTACAAATTCTAAGCAAATTTCCCTCAAATTGAGTATCCCTCAAGTACTTTAGAAGGGATACAAGCTCCTGCATTCAAGGGAAAATTTCTAGCATTTTTCCTGTTTTTGTGGAGACAGGAGCTTTAAGAGGGAATCATCTTCTTGGACTACAATTGCCTTGTTTGCCTCCGAAGGCCATGTTTTAGACCCCACCTGTGACAGCTGCTACAGTACCCAGACACAGCACTGATCCAATACATAAAACTCCTATGTTTCTGCTGTGAAAATACTATCAGTTTCATATAAAACATTCTGCTTTGCTACTTCATAGTATTTACCGCATGAATGACCCAGCATATAAATTCAGTCTCTGCTTTTGTAAAGCCTGGAGGCTCTGTTGTATTCAGATACTGATCCACTCAAGCTCTTTTATCTCCGTAATGGTCAATGCTGACATGTACTTAAGCAGGCTGAGAAAACAATGACAAAATAAACACTAGGAAGAGAAGAAAAAATCATTTTTGCTGTCGACTTAGATACCTCAGGATTTGTGCACATTACCAAGTCCATTTTGACCACAGTCCATTACGATCTATCCACGTAGGATGACTTTGGCCAGCTCTGCAGTTTATTGCAATTCTAAACGTCACTATTGATTCAGATGCTCGATGACACTTCTCTCCATGGACAAGCATTATTTTAAGCACTATGCTTTGTTTTTAGGACTGAAGCATTTTGGGAAGATATTCGCCAGGTGAACATGTACTTGAATTTCACCTAGGTCAATTATATCTGAATTTTCATCTTCCACAGGAAGGGTACCTCTTTCATTCATTAGCAAGACTGTTTTCTTCCCCTGCTCCTCTCCCTTCCCACTACTTCTTTGCTTAAATAGAAATAAACAATAGGTTCTTTTTTTATTCCTTTAACAATTTAACAACCACAACTTTTTAGCATTCTGTGATCCACTGTGTATGGGTAAAAGGATGCTATAGCTGAAAACAGATCATTGAAAGCCTTAAGATTACTATATTAGCAAAACAAGACAGTAAACTGAAACTAGCAAAAAGAAAACCTCCAAGTTGAGCTTTATGACATGGATTAAAATTGACTCTGTTTAGACTTTATTATTTCTCCATAGCAAGGCTCAGCTAGAGAATTCGTGGCTTATATTTAAACAATTTATCGCTCTCCTATAGTACCTTGAGCCTTTGTTTCGTGCTTCATGGAAAAATGTATATTTATGGACATTTCAGTTAGTGACGTTGTGGCCAAACCTCTTAGCAACCAAGCACTTCACAGGTTACTTCAACTCTCTAAACCCCACGTGTGTTCCCATGCTGACACCCCAACCACACGTGTGCAGTGTCGAGCTGCCCAGTGAAGCTCCAAGACTCGACTTTAGTAGCTGTATACAATAGTGTCCTTCCAAAGCACTTAGGAAAACCCTAAACTTTCATAAAGAAGTTATGCTGAACCATTTGTGGTGACACACTAAGAAGTGATTTATCATCCTCTATAGCTCTCTATAAAGTCAGTACATGAAGGCATCTGTCAGGTTTGCTCTGAGGACAGAAATAGACTTCATGGTTGGGATGCCAAATTATATTTGACATTTAATTTACCATCTATGAAGCGGTAATATTTCACCTAAGCAGAAAGGGAAGAAAACAGCAGGAAATTCCATTTGCTGAAGAGAAATGCCCACACTCCTTGAGTTCGATAATGAGATATCTAAATTAATACATTATTGACCATAAGAAACATGATGAATACAGTGGACTATAGAAGAGACCCTGTGTAAAGAAGCAAGAAAATAACACGTAAGAAGAATGAGTTCAATGGTTCTTACCTCTTTATCCTGATTTGGTGTGATAACAGCAGTCATCACAGCAGCCCAAGAGAAGTGCTACTCCAGGCAGTCATCCACAACAGTCCAGATCAAGACTTATTTCCAGCTTTAGTCATCTCAACACTGGTCCTGGACTAGGGGCAGGTGAGCATCCTGTCTGGGGCTCTCATGCAGTTGGGCCAAGGAATAGGCTGGCCCCAAGCTGCTCATACAGCACCTTTCTTCCCTCTCACTTTGCCTGAACCTCCTGTGAAACTGTGGAATGCCAAACTGGAGATGCTTTAGAGAACTTCATGTACTGCACGGAGGAGAAAAATATTCCTTATAAATATTAATCAAATGGACTCCACCATGTTGTGTGGCTTTCCATCCCATATGGATTGAGTTATTTTAAAATAAATCAGTCTCCTCAAATTTTAATTCTTAAAACGAGAAGTCAAAAAGCCTCAGGATATACATTCCTACCCGAGTCATGACCCACACGACTATTTCTCTACTCCATTCAAATAGACCATGAAACCCTTTAAGAATCCTATATTCAACGAACTACCATAAACATCTCTCCATCACAAAGGGAAAGAGATGTTTCATTAATCTGTATTATTCATCATTCTTCAGCAAGGAACAGCTGCAAACTTCTCTTAGGAAAAATCAGGAAATAAGTGTGAACAATACTAATGCCTCATTCCATATCCTCTGTTGCCAAAGTAATTTGGATGTTGTGAGCTATCCAAGTGAAGATTTCATTAATGGAGAAGATGGAACTATTCTTACAGAGCATATTAAAATTAATTAGCCTTCAAGAGCGGAAAACTATGAACAACACGACTCAGAGGCAAGCAAATTAATGATGGATCTCATTAAAAGGAAGCTGTTTCTTGACTAGAATGCCATGTTAGCTTGGAGTAAATCAAAGCTTTAAGAAATAACCGTTTTCTTTAGCTGCAGAAATTGAAGTATTGCAGCATTATCCAACATCTGGCTTTGGAGAACTATTATCACAGAGTTAGTTAGTTAGTACCAACGCAATAGTTAGATAGTACCAATGCAAAGTACAATTTATAAGGTACAATTTACTCAGTTCTAACCATGTATGTTTTGATCAACAGGCATCTTCCCTTCCAGCTAGAGGTGGACTGGAAGTGATAATAACTAATAAATAACGCAAGCAATCTCGATTCTGTTATTACTTCAGCCGCGAGAACAAAATGCCTCCAAGTCACTATATGCTTAATTTGATACTTCTGTCAGAGAGATGCTTCACACAGGTGCCCTTCTCAGCAAGCCTCTCCTATGAGCTCTAACAGGCAGTGCACAAGTACCAGCTGTTTGCACCACTGCGTGGTGCTGCAGGTGAGAACTGAACATGCTCCAAAAGTCTGTTCTTAAAACAGTGAAATACTCCTTCTCTCTACTTCCTGGCATTAGATTCATCTTTGTTGTTGCGGGTATTAACCAAATAAACATCAGTGAAATAACTATCTGTAATACTTATCGAAGTGACTTACATTTGGTTGATTTTTTATCGGCCCATCAGTGGCTACCAGTTCAGTCCAGGTTGCCTTGATACTTCCTTCTGCTGCCACTTGCACAAATGAAATTGGTTGAGAGAGTTTAACTGCAGGATATGCACGTGCAAGGCAATTTGTAGAGGCAATTTAGGTAGCTCGATGCCTAAGGCTTTACCTTGCAAGATATTGAGTACTCCGGGCCTTATCAAGCAACACATGCTTGATATGGAATCCACTATAGTTAACAAGGGTAACGAGTACTTATCGTATAGCAGCTTGTTTGCTGAAATTGCTCAAGATAAAGAGAAAGCAACTTGACAAATAAAGATGTTGAGACACAGAAGATTTGGAAGAGGTAATCCGCAATTCAGCATCACTAGTAGGAACAAAGCTCAGTTTCCCAAGTCAAATCCCTAATCCACATGTGCCTTTATCCATTACTTGCTCTATTCGATGTTCCTTTTTCAGCACTGGCTAAGCCAGTAAAGTCACTGCATGCAACAAGAACCTGCAAGACAGTAGAGGAAACTGCATATTTAGACTGAACTAGATAATATGAAAATAGTTTAAAGAAAAAGAGGTTTTGATATTTATAGATATCATGAAGAATTTACTGATGACAGTACAGTAAATCACAGACATGTATTTCATTCACTATAAATTATGCTGGTACGACACTGATGTATTATAATTAAAACTAATGATCCATTGATTCTTATCCAGAAATCCAGTTATGACAACAAATATTTTTCTATTATAAACCAATGAATAAGTATTAAAAGCATATAGAGTTCAGGAGCCAATTCTGCGTTCAGTGCTGCCAGGGGCCATATTCCAATCAAGTGATTTTAGCAAGGGGCACACTATAAAGTCAAGGAGAGTCTGGGATGCTTTGGAAGCAGCCTGGGTTAGAAGCAGCAGACTCAATTCCCTGAGAAATGAGTTGACCTGGAGAACAGGACACACTTGCCCAGGGACTGCCAGGCTGCTCCACTTCCCTGGGGCCATCGGGAAAACCACAATAACGCATCACGCCTGCACCCAAACCTGGACAAGGAACCCCGGGAGAGACGCGGAGGGCATTCCCGAGAGCAGGATGCACATGCAACCTCATTAAGCATTTTCCTGGAGGCTTCACTGATTCATCGGGCCAACAGATACTGTATTTAGGAGGGCACATGTTTAATTTACAAATTAGTGGATTACAGTAATATGCATAACAACACATTAAATGAAGTATTAATGTAATACAACCCAAACGACACATGATAAACTATATAAGCATATATACAAATTTGATTTAATACGTTCACTTCCTCTGCCCTCTGTCAGTCTGACTGCCTTTGCATAATCCATGTTTCTAATTATCCCCTGGTATGCCTTGCATATAAATAGCTAATTAGATAGTGTCCCTGTCAGCTATGAAGTATGTAATATCTGAAAACACACTCCTTTGGAAATTTAATTTAGGATAACAGATTGTGCTATCCAACTGAAGAATTAAAGCTTTCAGTTTACTAAGATGTTTGCGCATTTAATATCAATCTCCTGCTATTATATTAATGGGTCCAGGAGTTTGAGCCTTTTAAAGCTGTATCTGTCAAAAATCACACAGGCTAATTATGGGCAAAAGCTTAAGACCTAAAAATCACCTTAGAGATCATGCTTTCCTATGTGCACTGTCTGCCTGCTTAATCCATGTGGGGAGGAAAGTCCTCCAGCAACCGCGATGCCCCGCGGAGCAGAGCGGCCCTTGCCCAGCGCCTCCCGCTCGGCTGCGGCCGGATGGCTCGGAGCAGGGGATGGCGTCCGCGCTGCTGGCGCTGAGAGCATCCCAGATACTAATTATTGCTAATTACGTTCTGCAGACAGAATGCTGCCCGCACGTCTGCAGGGTACTGGCCGTAACTTTACGCTCTGGTGTGCCAACGTCCAAAACAATTCCCATCTAGCAAGAATAAAAACATGCTAGATCCCAATGCAACTGTTCTGCTTTTACTGAGCTGAGGAAGCCTCCCCTATTTCCTTCCTCGCACTTGAAAATGCAACAAACTTATCTTTATGCTTCTTGGCTACTGCCCTCACCGCAGCTCTCGGTGCTGCACTGGACACACATTCCGTTTTAGGCTTTATCCCGCTCTTCCCACAACCCTGCACCTTTCAAACCTCAGCTTTCCACAGGCTATAAAGTCTTCTCAGTATTAAATCCATTCACGCAACTCCAGTCTAGAAACAGCATCGTCCCTGGAGTTCCCTGCGGGGAACCCAGTCCCCCAGAGGGGATCAAGCACCTGAACACGGCACCATTTGTGGTGAAACATTTTCACCTGCAAACCTAGCGACAGCTTCTTCCATTTACGGGAAGTTTTTGCATATTCCTGTCCATCCCCAGGATGGAATTACGCTTTTAATACCATGGTAAAGCAACCTGCATTACTTGCAGTAAATATATTCCTGTGATTTTGTGCATCATCAACCAGCCTGAATGAAAGCAACAGTGTCTAGAGATATTCTCACATGATAACTGTATTTATTCTACATGTTTATGCACTGGCTGTCAAAATAGCTGCAAAATATGCACATGAGAACAGAGATTCCCTGGGAATTTAACAAGTGAGATAGGGCAGTCTGTGCCATTTCAGATATACCAGAATTGCAAAATTTATCTCCATTGATGTTTTTATTACAGTTGAAAGTAAGAAACATTTTTAAAGCTTTGCAAGACTCCAGTAAGGGGATCTCTATCTATTCAATTCACTGACCAATTTGTCTGTTATCAAGTGTTCATCAGGGTGTGATGACTCCAAGTGGAGTACATTAGTGCTTTATTTATATATTTTTAAGCAGATCTAATAGATTTCCCCCCTACTGAGGTGAAATTACAAAAAATACGACTCTGTTGTCTTCTGAATGTTGCCGTGTGGAATATATCCAACCAACCAAGCCACGCCCGTTTGTCCCAGAACATGGTTCTTCGCACATGTGAATTTGATACTCAGCTAAGACCAGAGCTATTAGTTACACTTCAATTTGTGTCCAAACCCTGGCTGAAACAACACCGTGCTCGGCCTGTCTCACCCTGCAGTGATAGCAGCACTGCAGTCCCATGCAGGCCTCATGCCCAGTCCCAGGCAGGCAGTGTTTTAGTTAGGTCAAGCACCTGCATATGCCCTGTCTTACCCGTATAAAACCAGAGCTACCTCCATCCAGCCTCACAATCTGCGAATTAAGGGCTAGTTTGTGCCCTAACAGCTTCTCTGTTCCAAACCCTGAGGCTTTCTTTGGCAGGTGGATTCTTTGGATTGCAGGGCTCTTGGATTCCATTTTTCCACAGAGAAGTTGGGAGACAGACACGTGCTCCAGCGGGCCGCACAACTGAAGCGTCTCCCATTAAACATGGGCCTCGTCTCAGCTGCAGGAATGAGCATCTCTGCCTCTGCTCCGAGTCTCACTGCTAATGTTTGTGTCAGGTGCTTGTCTCCATCTAGCAATTAGGAGTGCAGCACTGAGCACAAGCACTGCAGCTCACTGCTCCCAGCAGGAACACACACACACAATTTCCGCATGGAACAAAAAAGAAAAAAATACGAAGAAAACCACCACCCTACAAGTATAGAAGCCTTCCAACAAAGCAGAGGCCCAAGCAGGTTCCCCCTTTCCATAGGACCTTCGTGGGAGCCAGGCTCCTTCATGTATAGCACTTGGAAAGGGGCAGGGGGGCAGAGGGACATGGGCATTAATGAGCAGGCAGGCTTTTCACATGCACCCTTTCTTCACTTTTTTTTTTTAAAGTCTTTGATAAATCGAAACTGCATCAGGCCGCAGCCCCCAAAACTCACCTTTACAGTCTCCCATTGTGCTCTTCAAGCAGGTGAGCTTAATATGAAGTGAGAACAGTGACCTGGGAAATTACAAAACAGACGAATATTGAAACTATGTAACACATATATACTCCACATACACTTTTTATATGTATGTCACATAGAATTTCAAATCTCCCAGGAACTGTAGTGGCAATTAATCTGTGGTATAAATCATGATCTTTGCAAAAACAAAATAATTGCATGCCACAAATTTCATTTCTCAATATTTCTAGTTAAAACCCATCCATATAATCAAATTTACACGAAGGACCACATTGCATATCAAGGAAGAAAAGCGTTCCCAAGGGCTCATCAGCATCTGATTTGTTTCATTAACACTCGAAGCTGTATTAGAAGTATTTACAAACTCATGCCTCAAGTGCACCCAGTCACAACGTGCTAATAATGACTTGATTAGTAAGAACTGCTGCTTTATTGCTATTTAAATAAGAATCCATCTATGTGTTTTAAAGCAAGGCTTGAGAGATCATGTTTCTCTCCACAAGTTGAACCTGGCCCTGGGTGCACTAACTGGACAGGGCTGTGGCTGCGCTTGAGCCTCCAAGGCAGAGCTGCAGCTGGGGCTGCATCTACACCAGCCTCCCACTAACCTCCTTCCCAGGGCTAGACTCTTTTCTCAAGGTCTTCAAGGAGGACCAAGCCCAAGTAGCAGCAGTAAAGCAACAGATATGAATTGTTCCAGTACAAACCTAAGGACAGCCTGGCTCCTCTCTGCTTGGCTGACACAGGTCAGGTCCTCCAGCACCCCAGGTCAGAAGGTACTTTCATCAACACAGCAGCCACAAAAACCTTTTCTATCACTAGCATCACAGACTGACCTGGGAGTCTCCAAAAACCAGAAGTTCTCCATATCGCTGCTAAAACACCAAGCCCTGCAGCTGGGGAGTGTAACAGGCTCAAGCTCAGTAAGTTCAATAAAATCTGCAATCTAGTTTTTAATATAAACTTTCCTTTTTCTTTTTGCAGAATTTACTTGTTTACTCATGTCAAACTAAAGAAAAAAGTTGGTATTAGCATGGCAATAAAAAGAAAAGGGACTGGAATGACTAAGTAATTAATGCAGGCCTTTTGATTATAGTCAATTTGCCTTCACCATCCTGACTTACAATATGCCCTAGGCCTGCATTAATAACCCACCAGCACATGGCTTCCCCGCTCACTTAATTATTTATAATCTTTATTGCTTGTTAACACGAAGCAACCTTAATGAGATTAGTACAATTATTTTCTTAGTTAACTTTTGCTTACTCAAAGCCAAGAACTGCATTGGACACCTCTCCCTAGCCAGTGCCAAGCCAACCCTTGGCGCTGCCACCTGGGGCACCCTCCTCCCTCCAAAAGTGAGGGTCTCCAAGTGCTGCAGGGGCTTTATGGGCAAGCGGGTGCCAGGGACCCACTCAGACGATCAGGCTGGATGGCTGGCACTGCCACGAGCGCTTGTGTGCGGGTATAAATGCCAGCCAGCATTTAGATACAAGCCTGTTAACATACAGATACATACAGATGTGTGCATGGGTGCCAGCGACCTCTCATCCTCACTAGCCCAATGTTGCATAAAGGAGAAACAAAAAACTCCTGCACGTCTCAGAACTTAACACCAGTGAGAAATAGCATCTTGCAAACTCTGCACTGAACAAAATGGATACAGTTTTTGTTCTACAAAATTACCTGCATTGCCCAAGCCAAACGCACCTCTGGGCAAAACTGACTTCTATTTGGATCTCACCTTTATAGTTCCTAAAATGTCACATTGTGAGATACCAGCAATAGAGGGCTGCCGCATATCCTTATCTGAGAAATGTAACTTTCCCTGAAAGTTACTGAATAAACTGTTTATTTTGAAATACACTTGGACATACTTCTGCAAGCTAAACATGTGGAGAAAAAGAACCAGCATTTTTAAGATCACAGAAAAACAGGATGCATTTAGAAAGATGTGGTTATACACACTGGATTCAAACTCAGAAATGTCAGGATTAAAATAAAGCACAAAAGCAAAATGACTTAGCTCAATTTTGAGTGTCAGCCTGGTTTAACTTGCATAATTTTATAACATGTCTTTTTTGTGTATATGTGAGAAAACTTAGCTACTTCCTTTAAGGATGCTGCTTCCTGCAAAAAGCATTTGCTAAGATAAGAGCTTTCTTAATTACAAGTTGACTGCATCTACAAAAAAAATTGCTTGTGCAATACCACATGTAACATACATATACACCAGCTTCAGTAAATTTGAAGGGCAAGAAACAAGTTTTCATTTGGAGAGACTAAAAAAATTAAGCTTTTCTCTGATCATCCTTCTTGGAAAAGGTTAACCCAGGACAACACAAATAAATCTGACTGGACAAACCCTGTAGCACCCATGCAGAGCAAGCCTAGCACTTGTACCATTAATAAGACTAATTGCTATTGACCAGTTTGTTCCACTGGAAGCGAGATGAAAAATCCCGAGCAAAGTAAAGGCCTCCCTTTCAGAGCCCATAAACACACGTTGACACTCCCCATCACAGCACAACCTCGACGTGACCATTCACAGAAGTACCTGTTTAAGGAATCTTGCAGCAATTTGGCCTTAAACACATCCAACTAGGAAAAGTGCCTCCACACGCACAAGCAGCGCTTGGGGCCCAATCCACAGACATTTGGATTTCATTATTCCAGGAGAACGTATTTAAACTTAGTTCCCAAATATTCCTTAGGATCTGCTGCTGTACTCCGGGCTCAGACTGCGAAGCTCCTCGAAGCACCAAGTTCTGGAAAGGCAGAGCAGATTCTTCCACCTTCCCACACTGCTCTCCGCCTGCTGCATAACCCATAAGTGATGACCTGGCACAAAACATCACCCTGCCACCACCGCAGCACCAGACACCGTCCACCCCACCAGCCCTCCCGAGGGCAGTTTGTCCTTTCTTTTCAACACAGTTGTCAGAGACTTAAAAAAAATTATCCTGCTTAATCTTTCCCATTTTGATTATGACTGACATTACAACAACAGCAGCCAGGACACAAAGAACTCGCATACACTCGGGATAGATGCAGATTTATGTCTTCCCTTGCTGTTATAACACTAACACGTTCAGTGCTCAAGAGCTGCAGTCTTGCTACAGGCATCTTTATGAGGCTCACCTGACTCGCCACCTGAATTTACACTCGCTCCAGCATGTTCTCTGAATCACAAATCTCAGGTACTATAAATTAGAAGGACCCTTATAGGAGGAGCAGACACTTCTCAATGGCTCCTTCACATGGCACGAGGGAACACGCTCCTATTCAGCAAAACTTCACGTTTTCTGTCTGCAGCAACACAAGGAGACAGAAAAGACAGAGTGACTCTGGCTGCAAGGACTACCTGGGGCTGTCTCCAACACTTTCTTGCTCCTGGAAGCAGCCTTGCAGTTTTGACAACTTCTCATCTCCATCCCCTCACCTTTTAGCTGCATGAAGCTCATGGCTTTGCTGCATCAGCCTCAGCACCACTAAGGCTGTGGTTCCTTCTGCTGGTTGGAGCCTGGACACAATACTCTCCACAGCATGAGTTACCCCACAGTGAAGTCCCAAAAAGCCTCCAACAATCTCATAAGCAATAACAAACCTAGCCTTAGCACACATTTTCACCTTGATCTCTGAAACGTTCATCTGCACTCAAGCAATAATCTCTGAAATCTCAACAACTTCATTAAACCCAACCTCCTACTATTGCATCACCCAAGACAACTTCAGAAGAGGAATATATTACGTTATTGGTAAAGTTCAGGTCAGTTCAGTCAGTTTTCATCTGCAAACAGAACTATTCAAGAGAGAAATATTTGAACACAGACTTCATGTCAGAATCTATAATACTCACCAGTTAGTTGTAAGTCATGGGAAATTTTAGCAGAGATCAGAACTTCTACTTTTCACAGGTATTTAAAGTAAATTAACAATGACAGTAATGCAATTTTCTTGGCATGACTCTATTCCCCTTCATTTCTTTTCAGCTGCTTCCTGCTAGAATTTTTAGAGAAGTTTGAATTGATTTCAAAATTCTTTGGAAAAAATGCATGTTGTTATGATAGATCTTTCAGGTGTTCATAGACATGCAGGAAAAGAGATCATTTGCATTTCCACTTAAACACCCTGTTTACATAGAGCTGTTGATGGAAAATGACAACACACATTTTCCAGGACCATAAATACTTATTTTCACTGAACTACCAAGTTAAGGTTTATGATTGTGACCTGTTTTTACTAACTCCCATATAAGATTACCTCAGTAAAGAAGCTGCTGAAGAACCAGTCTGAAAGAGCAGGCAGCAAAGCGGCGCTTCAGGCTCCTAACTAGCTAGTAGTTAACTAGTAGTAGTTAACTAGTCTCTGTAGTTGCAAATAAACTACTTGCACCACTGCGTACAGAGTTTTTTCATGTTGCTATATTTTATGTTCTTCAGTGTGTTAAAATTAGCCTTCACTGCAAGAAGCAGCTGCTGCCCTCAACAAAATCCATTTCAGAGTTTCAGTCATTTGCAAAGATAGTCCAAAAATGACTGGTGATTTAAATAATTTCTACTGAATCAGTGGCCCACTGCCTAAATCTACTATTTCTTATGTGCAAAACTACAATAGAAAGTCAGGAACTCACAAACCTCATCCACTGAAGCCAACAAATTGGATTTCTGCAGATTCGGTAGGGGATTTTAGGGTCTCTTTTGTCATCTAAAGCCTGGTAAAAACACCTCTGAATTTGACTGTTTGTCTTCACTAGTAGGCCTTGGAAGAGGAGCCTAGAGAATACGTGACTCAGAGCTATAAAATCAGGTTATGTCATAGCTGAAGTTGAATCATGGTTTTCACAATCTGCGCTATTTTAAATCAAGATTTATGCTGTTAGAAAAAGATCTTATAAAGATGTGGACTTCGGGCACTCTCTCCTAGCTCTTGCTTTCCATCACGGCAGGTCCTGGCCATTGGCTGGCACCTTCCCTGGCATCCCCCCGCTTCCCTTGCCTTCTCCATCAGCGCCATCACTGCGTTGGTCACTGCAGGGCATCGTTTCCCGCTACAGAAGGAGAGGCCCTGGCAGGTCACAGCTGATACTCTCACTCACTAGCTCTTTCTTTCTTTCTTTGCTTGTTTTGTGATTTCTCCTCTAAACAACAGCTGGGAAGGACAGCAGGCTGCTGACGCTGCTTTGCAGAAAGCACGTTCAGGACTAATTCCCTTTCTTTGGAGCTCCTGCCAATATCTGGAGTTAAGAGCCAACAGCCCCTTGGCTAGCGGCACGTTCCAGTCAGGAAGGTTGGCAACTTGCTGAAACAGCACAGAGCAGGCAGAGCTCTGCAGCAGACACTTGTCCAGATATCTAGATCTCACATATTTTTAATTTTCTATTTTGTTTACTGAAATAGGGTACTACAATGATACAAATGTCACTATTTAATGGGTTTTTTAGCCCCCTGAATCATGGTCTAAACAAATAATTTTCCATCAAAAGCCTCCCATAATAACTCAATTAATATAGTAATTATCACAAAGTACATTGAGCATGCGGCAATTAATAGTTCCACATGCCCATATTTTCCTTGATACAAATAAGTACCTATGTCAACAAAGTATTAGCAGAGACTACTTTATTGAAAAAAGACATTAGTGGAGTTTCAGCTTTAGTTTTCCCCTCTTCTCTCAGCAGTCTTCATAAATATAATAAAACCACCATTATAAAGTCATTAGTGTAAATGCAAATAAAGTTTTACATTGCTAATATCCCCACCAGGGCCTTAATCACTCACAAAGTCATGCTGCATTAAGTGTAACATTGATTGCAAATGATAAAAGGCCACAACGGAGGTGACGTTACATTACCTCCCCAAGCTGGCAGGAGGGCAGAAAGACCCTTTCCTCGCGAGCGAAGGCCCCTTCCGCACCATCCATCTCCTGTAGCCTGGCCTGTTCCGACCAGGAATGGGCCCATTTCTAGAGCAGCAGATCCAAGCTGCTCGGGGAGCCCTTTGCCTCGCAGGCCACCACGCAGCCCATGTGCGAAGCCGGGAGAAATTTGCTGTCGGCATCTAAACGGGATCATCTAACTCCTCCTTCAAGGCCTCGCTACAGTTTTACGCTGTACTGCTTCATTTACTCAGTGTGTCACCATCGTGGTATTTTTTCCTGCAACCATTCTGGTTTTTTTCACCTTTGTCTAGGAATAATCGGTGCATTACCAACATCTGCCCCACTGGCACAGCGAGCGACTGTGAGACATGATTTCAATCCTTAGGACCAAGATTAACTCCCTACTCCACATTTCAAAGGCGGTAGCTACACAGGTAGCTACACAGGGACATACAGTTACTATTTAACATAACAGAGAGAGAATGTGGCTGTAAACCCTCTATACAGCTACTGAGAAGATGCATGTATTTAAACATTTGACCGTTACGGAGTATGCCTCGTTATGGAGTCTCTTTCCTTGCTTTCTGTCTACCCAAGTCATACTTCTGCTTCTAGAAGAGAGACATTCAGATTATCCTACTTGATTAGTCCAAAAAGAAAGGAGTTGATTGCACTAATTATTATAAACAGAAAAGATAGAGATTTAAAGTGTCAAGCCAGACAGAAGGGGATAGATGAAAGCAGCTCTATGGAACATGAGAGGAGGAACGCATTATAATGAAGAAAGGGGGTTACTCCTGGCTTTACAATAACACGCTTTTTTATAACCAAAAAGAACAGAGGAAAAAAGGAAAAGAAAGAGGAAATTCAAGGTTCTTGACTCCTCATATTCACTGTCTGTCATTACTGCCTGCTAAGCCCAGTGGTTCAGTCCTGCTCGTGCTTTACATGGCTAACAGCTACACGTCACTGGATGGCAGCTCTAAGCTAAACAAACCTATCCCCCTAGGAAACTGCTTGGAAATAATTTCACAAGACGGCCACTACTGAAGTTGCAAAGCAAGTATCTGAACATTAGGAGATGCCAAAATTAAGGCTGTCTGTGCAACATTAATCTACCCAGAGACCTTATTTCAACCATGCCCTGTATGCTTGATGATACACTCTAATTACAGAGAGCAACTTCCAAAGGAGCCGAGCCGGGAGACCCGCGAGCCTGCCGAGGCAAGATCAAGGAGCGAGCTCCTTTTCATCTCGGCGCCACGCTCGGCACGAGTCCCTTGCGGCTGCTGTTTCCAAAGGGGCTTCCCAGATTTATGGCTCAGAGAAGCACTAAATACCTGAGGTTTGCACATTAGCTGCGGAACAGCAAGGGAGGCTCTCGATGTCTGGTAAGCAGGGGAAAACAAAGGGGAAAAAGGAATAAACAGCCACTGCACGGGCAGCCCAAAGCCCAGAAGCAGAGATAATGCCAGAAAAGTGCATGTATCCTTCCCACTCCAGACTCGCCTACTCCTGCTCCCTCTGTTCTGCTCAGCTCAGGAATCCCCTAAAATCTGTCAAGGCAGTGGGCAGTGCAGTAACTGCACAGAGCAGCTTGCCTACCTTACAGAAAAAATACCACCTTCCATGTGTTTTGTGTGGTCTGCTGATCAGATGGAAAGTCCGGGATATGGAGGCTCCTGCCAAAGCCTTTCCGTGCTCCACACTCACACTGTGCAGGTTTAGGGCATAGCTACACCTGGAAAACAGCACTCAGGAGATGTGTGGCTGGCACCTGAGCTGGCAGCAGTGCTCCCTCGAGGACTCAGAGCCAGCTGTTAACTGCAATTAGGGTTTTTTTTAAGTGGGGAAGGGGCACTTCACTGTGCCCAAACAAGGCTGCAGGGTGGGAGAGTCAGGGAATTAGGAACAGTATCTATGGAGGGGGAAGTGGCCCAGCACGGAAAAGCCAGGGAAGCATTCAGCTCGGGCACAGCCCATCCTGAGCAGTGGAAAAAAGGGGAGAGCTCCATGCATGACCTGCTCAATGAGCTGCACAGGAAGCTTCAGGGATGAATGAGATTTGGTGCTGCAGGGGTGGCTGCGGAAGCTCCCAGAGATGACTGCAAGATGCTAAATGAAGCAGTGACACTGCTTAACAGGCAGAGCGGTGCAGAGGGGATTTACCTGCGTGCCCCGAGGACCTGGCCACTTAATTGTCAAAAGATTAATGCTTAAGCTTCATCCCCAGGTGGGATTTCCTGAGGCCTCAGTTAATACTTTTTTTCCCCTTCCTTTCCTACGAGATTCCATTCATGATGCAGTTCACAAAGGAGGAGGTCTCCAAAGACCTCCAAGAAGCCAGGGCAGCCACAAAGTCCCAACTATGGGACCGAGAAACTAAGTCAGAACGAGGTCATGTCTCATGCAAGGGCCCTCCTGCCCACTCGTCAGGCAGTCTGTGGTTCTGGAAAGCCTAAGAAAGGCTGCAAGAAACTTTAATCTCACCCCATGCTTGCTGAGGGCGCCTCCGCCCTGCTGGGAAGGCACCTCCAGCAGCCTTTGGTATCACACTTCTCTGGAAGGGATTGTATCTCTCGAGGTATGAGCATATTTTTGGCACAACGTGGCTCTATACTATCAATATCTTCTGGCCTGAGCCCATAAATCCCTGGCCGTATTTGTAGCTAACCAAGCACAGTGTGATATTGTTTGCAAGCAGAGCACTCGTCAGGCAGAACGACCAAGCAGCTGCTCCAGGAGCTCCCAGCAGCCTCATCCCTAACACTCAGAATCAGCATTGGAGAAGGCACAAGATGTCAGATTGGCAATTTAACGGGATGGAAGTGACAGCAGGGACAACTCTGACCCACATTCCTCATTACACCAATTGCGCCCGGATAGCGAATTGTCATTTTCTGTTCTCATTAGCACTGTGGCTCCAGGACAGGCTCCTGCACTGGAAAACCCGTGTTCCAGAGGGGGAAAAGGCTCTCCCTGCCTTGTTGCACCTAGGCAGCAGAGTCCCTTCACAGGGGCTTTTCTGACTCACTGGGAGGAGAGCTCATCCCATTCTGCTACGGGATTTCATGGTCAACGGCCAGGGAAGCCACGTGCGGCCTCAGTCCCGGCCCTGCGCAGCAGCCGACGGTGCCACGTTAGGATGGCACCTAGTTCCACCGCCGCAACAGGGGTTTAACAACAGCCCTCACAACTGAGTACGCTGCCTTTACAGCACCTTTGCACACCCTCTCTGCTCTCCTGGTACGGGTGCTCTCAAATTGCCATGCTAAGGGGACCTTGACGCCAGCCATGCCCTGGCAATATCTTTACTGTCAAGGTGAGGCTACTTCTAAGCACAAAATAGCAGAGACTATGAAATGGGTGTCTCCTGGGATAGAAAGGATATGGGAAACAGAAGTCCTGGAAGACAAAACATCTCAGCCTGATCTCCACTGCACTGGATGGAGAGATGCAGCAAGCCCTGTGCTACCTCTTGCAGACACATACTGTAAGGCTTTGAGACTGCTTTTCTGCAGCTAGTCCTGCAGAAATCACAATTAGACAGCAAAGGTGTCAGCTAATCACAATTAGACAGCAAAGGCAGGTCAGCTAAACCTGCCTACCCTGCTTGTCACGGCACCAGAGAAGCAGAGGAACCCACCAGAGATGCAGGTTTTGAGAGGACTATTCAGAGGGCAGCTTGGCCCAAGCTTCAGCTGGAAGCTCTGCCTGGCGGGAGGTCTTTCCAGCAAGCAAAAGCTTCCCTGGTTCTGGAATTATTTTAGTGTTAGCTCATTATTTCAGAGAAAACATGAAAGAAGCTTGTGAACAGAAGACAGACTTGTCCTTTTAACATCTCAAGTTACTCTAAGAAATGATTCATAAAAAACCTGAATGCATTATTAACCTGAGCTCAACACTGATTAGTATCAGTGCGAGCTCTGCTGCAGCACCATGCTGGAAATGAGAGGTTTAGCACGTAATCCAACCAAACTATATATGCAAAAGATCAAATATCAGAACATATAAAATATACATATGTAGCTCACAACTATACGACAGAAACACTGACCCAGTTCATCAGTGCTGTCTAAGTCTTCCTACATGAAGAGGCTCTAAAGGCTTATTAAAAGACTGGCCCTTTGCAGAAGCAAAGAATTTGCAGTGAGGGACAGACATTGCACGGAAAGAGTCTGTGGATGGCATCTATTTGATGCATCTAATGAAGAATTAATAAAATAGGACAAGATCAAAGGATGTACAAATATATAGAAGTGAATAAAAATGTAGCAAAGCTACTAAGAAAAAAGAAAGGATACGAATTCCATATTCTACTTTTAAGAAAGTTAACAGCATCTATAGCCCTTGCAGCTGATTAAACCATTCGGGTAGCAGTACCTCTGCAAGAGGCCGCTGCAGCTGCTACCTGACAGAAACACAAAGGGCCCATCAAACGCTTAATCAAACACATAATGAATACAATACCTCGGGTTCTACCTTTATTTGGTGCTTGACAGGGAAGTCCTACCTTTATGAAAGAAGCTTGTGAAGCTGGTTAGGTTGAACTGGCAGGTGATGCAGCTCAGCTCATCCCAATGAATTTGTTTTTGCAGCCTCAAACTAGTGACAAGTCTCCTACAGCCTGATCCATATTGGATATGATATCCCAATGATATTCCAGTATGAAGACATCCCAGTACTCCTCAGGTTACTTTAGGGACAGAGGGGGCACTGCAGGGAGCCAGCACAACTAGTTAAGAGGCAGGGCCAAAGACTTTAGGGGAACATCTAAGACATCCCGTAACACAGAGACTATGGAGCAATCTGCAAGGAAAAG
This sequence comes from Nothoprocta perdicaria, assembly GCF_003342845.1. NCBI lineage: Eukaryota > Metazoa > Chordata > Aves > Tinamiformes > Tinamidae > Nothoprocta > Nothoprocta perdicaria. Next base: position 950,999 of record NW_020455710.1, read on the forward strand.
TGGATTTTCCCATTAAACTGAGGCAGACTGGGGCTGCAGGCTGGCCTAACGCAAGCAGACTGATCTTTATTGTTTCTTTAATCCTTTCTGGATTCCCTGCACAAAGTTTCTCTTATGAACTATTTTGTTACAACTGCAGGTTCCCCCAGCAGGTGTGAAGCTGAAGGAAATTTCATTTCAGGAGATAAATAAAAGCATTTTGATAAGGTTAAAACATTTCAATTTTTTCCTCTTCCTAACATGTCACTTATTGTTTCGTTTCAAATAACTCATTGCCTAGACGTTTCTCCTGCACTCCACCAATACCGTTGCTATTAACTACGGCACCTAACCGAGAACTATTTTATTTCTTTTAAAGTAATTTCTAATTCTTCAGTTTCCTCCTCATTTGGAAGGTTTCTTTTTTGTTTTTAACCACTATTCCTCAGGAAACAGAGATGCCCCTTTCTGATGTTCTCACTGCTCTCTTTGGATGGCAGAGGAGATGCTACCTGCCCTCTGTGCAGCTGCAGCTCCCTGCAGAACTAGCTGGGCTGCTCGATGCCCTTCCTTGCATTCATTTCCTTCTCCTGAAAGCGCATACACTCTGTGTTTCCTCTGATCCCTATTATGTGTAGGAGAATCTAAGAAAAACAATGCAAAGAGAACAAAAATGGTTAAAAAGAGAATCAAGCATGAGCATAAACCTCACTGAAGTCCCTCCTGTGGATTCAGGACCGGAACGCGCAGCCTGCTCGAAACGTTTCCCTTGCAGGCAGCATTGAGCTGGACGTAAGAACATTTTGAATTATTTCTTTGGAGATAATGTAATAATGGAGAGAATGAAACAACAATGACTTTAAAAGAACAGTTTATCTCTACAAAGTATTAAACTTCCGAAACATTTTCCCCACTGCAGGAGAAGCTTTTAAATAACAATAGCTCTGAGTGCCTGGATTAAGCGTGGGGACCTCGTCCTGCCGCTGTGAGCGGCGGCTGCTCTTCCAGGGGAATTATTCACTACCCGGAGCAGAGGAAAAGGGCAGGGCAGGACTCTGCCTTCAGAGTCTTCCGAGGACTTCAAATTGTTTCCCGAGCAATGAATTATGTGACAGAGGGTCAGTCCAATTGGAGGAGATGACCTGGGGCCTGGAGGAAAGGAGAAAGAACCCAAGCGCGAGCCAGGCGAGGCGACATGACCGTCCCCATATCGTCCCCATCTCGCACATCAAAAAAAACTCAAATGGCCAAATTAAACATTCACACTCAGAGCTAAGATGATCCCTACCATGTACTAGCTTAAGTATTATCCTGGGCTTGCTGCAGGGTACCGAATCCTTCCATTTTTAAAATGTGGTTTAGGAAAAAGAAAAGTTGCATCTAAGGACTTAAGATTAAGCGCTGGTCATCTTTAATACCCTTGTGCATATAAATAAATCAAGTAATAGCATGTATACTACACTACTCGTTGTCAAAACACCCAATTTGTACCAGAGATGAAATGCATCATTTTCAAGTCCATAGCTAGATAAGGAAGGCAGGAAAGGAACGGTATTTAAGATGAAGTCATTCTCTTCCAAAACAAAGAGCAAGGTATCCCATAAAGTGGAAATCCTTCTTCTTTGTTACTCCTGTAAGTTCTTCCTATCTAGTTATCGAAACTGAATATCTTATTTCAATGCATTGAATGTATATTTTATTTCTTAAATACATCATCAGCACTTGGAGACAGTGTATATTTTGATTCAGAAACAAACTTCATTTTAAGAAGGAGCAATTTCAATCCTGCTTTTCCAGAGTAACAGAGTAAATAGTCAGAAATGGGTCTAGAAACAAAGATTTTAAATCTTCTCCACACAAACACAGCCCAAGGCAGAAGCTTAACCGACTGAAACACTTTGGAAGATCAAAATCCACCCAAAGCTCTGCTTTGACTTCAAGTCACCTGTTAAGCCCAACATGGCAGGATCCAGAGCATCAAAGAGCTCCTCAGGTATTAACCATGGAGGTTTCTCAAACGGGTTACACATCCTTCTTCCATATATACACCACTCTGCACCATGCAGATTTGCACAAAATCAGTAGTGAACCTTACTCCCGTGAATCATTCCTTAAACGCTCTCATTTTGGAACACAAATTAAAATTAGTAGGACTGTCTCCCAAATACAGCCCTGAGCTGAAAAGGCAGCCTTATTTGTGAACCCCTAACCAAGGCCGCAGCCATTCACACTCGCTCAGCCTTGTGCTCTGCCCCTGGGAGGCTGTCAGACCTCCCTGCCAGGGCGCTGGAGGCCACCTCAGCTCTCAGTGAGGCCACTTTGGAGCCTGGGCCTTGGGCCCCTCCCTGGCTCCTGCACCGCTACAGCGAAGGCAGGGCAGCCAGCAAAGGAAGGGCAGTGAGGGCTTTCACTCTGCAGATACCCCCTGTGCTACTTGGATCCCATGGAACTGCGCTTGCTCCTTGGGGACAGTGAGAGTCACCACTGCCCTCGTGCCGACACCAACACCACAAGTGCCGCAGGGCTGCCCTTTGGCTCTGGATACACCAACCTTTCAGTTTTGGGCCCACACTAAGTAGCCCACCCTTCAAAAGAAGGGCACGGAAATGAGTTAAGCACTATAAGCTGTTACACACATTGGCAGAGTTTTTGCAGGAGGCAGGCTGTGAAATTAAGAAACTTGGAATACCATAAAACTTATTCAGTGCAGGTTTGTTCAATGGTTGCACATCTCTTAACAAGGGCAGTGATGTCTTTTTCATTACCCAGGGACTGAAGGGGAACTGAAGTTGCTCATGTTTTAGCATCATACTTCTAAGAACAAGCCATAGCCCCAGGAGATATTTCAGGGATTCTAGTTCCCAGCTTCCTACCTTGCAGCCGTGCAAGAAAATGCAATAGCTTTTGCTAGCAAAGACATTAGAATACAGCAATTAACAACAAATTGCTTGATTTGCAAGTTTGAGGCTTTCATTTGAAGACAGGCCTAGTTAACTAAAGCACTGTTCTACTGCAATGACGTTTTTTAACAAAAATACGTGGCCATCACACCCTGCCAGTTCTCACTTGAACCACAAATTAATTCTAGCAGCCGCGCTGATGCCTGAATTCTCATTTTTCACTGTCACACGTGTGGCTTGAGTGTCAGGAACGATACATCTCAGCCCTTCCCTCCCCTGCTTTCCATCTGAATGGGGAGCTATCGCACTGCGACATAATCAACAACCTTGAAAAATACTGAGGGCTGCATTTGAATATAAGTTCACGTCTCAGAGATGCGGTTTAAAGCTCAGATCAAGCTGTACTAAGATATGCTCCATGCAGCTTCTGCTGGCAAGGAACTACATTAAGAAAAGAGGGGAAAAAAGTCTGCTTATGCAGTCAAGATGTTTTTAGCACTATTAGGACATTTGTACCTACAGATGAAACCCAGAACTGCAGGCAGGCCCTGCCTAAAGTCAAAGCAACACTTTAGGTGGCAAAGCGGGATTTGCTGAGACTCATGCTATGTGCCATTCGGCTCTGGACTCTCTAGAAAGTCATGAGCTCTCCCTTTGGGTGAGTTCAGATGCTCTTTGGACACAGCCCAACATGATGCTGTGCAGCCCCGCGGGTTGCACAGGGGAACCCACCACCTGAATTCAATGGCGTTCACCAGCTACGAGCCAGCGAAGTCTCCCAAACCCACAGGCTACAGAAACCTTGGGAAGAGAAGCTGAACCCTCCCTATGTCATGTAATTAAATACCACTCTGCTTAAACCAGCTCTCTGGAAGATGCCCCAATTAAGTAGATTTTTCTAATTAAAGATATCCTGATTAAGTACTGGCATTAAAAACAAAACGAGACAAAAATGCGCTTAATAGGCCATGTCCCCTTTAGAAATGTGAGAGGGTTCAGCTACTAATGAAAATTACAGTAGGCTCGTGTTTTTACTCCAGATTTATCTATGTTGGTAATTGCAGAGTGAAAAGGAACAACAGTGGCCATAAGGTCAAACCCACCCTTCACTTCCAGCTATAATTCCACCCAAACTAATGAGAAGCAGACTGGGTGTAACAGAGCATCTTATCCTCCAAGAACAAAAAGGCTTGAAAAGACACACTGTTTAGTTTCAAGAGAGTTGACATTTTCAGTCCATTTTTTTCCATCACAGATGCTCCTGTCAAAGATGTGCCTGCTTTAAAAACGTGGAGCAATTAAATCCCAGCTAATGCTGGGCAAGTCGCTTCGCGACGCTAAGCTAAGAATGTGGCTTTACCGAATTTAAGTCAGCTCGTGTCTCCTGTCTGCTACGCTCTGGGGCTGCAGTTAGGAGTAGCTGCTGCAACCTTTGCATAGAAGATGGGTGTTGAAGCTTCCTGATATCAAAAAAATTATTTTGGAGAGTTTCCTGTCCCTACTCTAGGGCTGCACATCCACGACGAGTTCCTTGACATCAGCTCCCCCAGACTCCGCATTTTAGGTGTTTTTTTCCTGCAGACTAGTCACGCTTAGAGATGAGCCTGCAAACGCTGGCACGGCTGCTTCTTGGGACCATGTGCACCAAATTCCAAAGCATTTTGTTGGGTCTGTGCAAAATGCAGGAGGGCCCTAACATACACACAGCCTCCTCGGGGCTTGTCCTTCTGGTAAAGCGACAACAAGCTCCAATCCCTCCTTTGCTGCCTCAAAAGGTGCAAAGAAAATAGTTTCCTGCCAGTCTTAATAGGTTGCTCTTCTGTGCACATTAATAACCTGGATGGGCTGCATTTACCCCTCCTCTAGGGCTATTTTTGATTAAAGATCACCGAATCTCTAAGAAGGATGAAGCTTCTGTTGAGCGCAAAAATGAACGTCAAAACCCAACTATTTTCACCTCATGTATGCGCAAGTGTGTTCACTACGTCACAAGCAATAAGAGATACGATGATGGAGCACATCTACAGACAGGGAAAGCTTATTTTAATGTGGAACGCACAACAGTTCAGCAACTCTGGGCATCTGCACTGATCTATTCTGCAACAAAGTATTTGGAACAGGAAGTCAGAGCTTTGGGCTGTTTCTTCCTCCGGGAAGAAGGGAAACAAGCAGATTGCAGGTCCCTAACTTCCACATTAGCCCTGTCATAGTAAATAGAGAATCTTCTCATCCGTACCCTTTGACTAATGACATAAGTCTTTGCACGAGTCTTTTCCTAGGTATTCAGGCCAACTTTTTATCCCTACAGACTTTCTTGGTGCTTTGGGAAGGAACTTTCACTGAGATTTTTTATAGTTCTGATTTACTGCTGGGGCAGGAGCTACCGGCCACATGGCACTTGGACAAGATGCATGTGAAAGGGTTAAGAAAGCCTCTTCTTCCCATCTCAACTGCTCTGAGGCTTCATTAGTGCATGTGAAGCACGCTACAATCTTTATCCGAAGGATGCCATGCACAGCGAGCTCCAATTACTAATAGTATCATTAAAAAATAATCAGCTGGAAGAAAAACACCTTTTGTTGGCAGCCTCCGAGTCGTCTGCGGCCTCTTCCGACAACTTAATCTGCGTTTTACACCGCTGCCCTTCCAGGAAGTCTGGGCACATTAATTAGGGAGAGCGAAAGAAGTTTCATTCTGGGGGCAGAACAGCCACGTCCAGCCCTGAGTGAAGACCCTGAACTTCTTCATCCGGAGAGACTCTGCCCGGCATTTCTGACACCTGAGGGAAAACATCACAACTAAGACGTGCGAACACTAATGGCTAATTAAGGGGCCTTCACTGCATCTCTGCCAACCCCGATACGTATTTGCAGACCTATTTAAGGTGAATAAAGAACAGTACATAATAGGATGAAAAAAAGTGGGCTAATTTAGGAGAAATGCTTGCTAATGACTGCACCAGCCAGCCGGCACAAGGGAAAGGAGAAGAACTGTCTGCAGCTGCAATAAAAAATAATAATAAAAAAACCTATATATATAAACTATATAAATACACGCTTAAACACTTATGCATATGAGGATGTACCACTAAACCCAGTTCTGCAGCAGCATCCAGTGCCAGGTGCTTTTCAAGATGAAAACCAGAAGAAACTACTTTCCTATTATTTTAAATGCCCAAAATATGCTATTTCAGCCAATCCTTGATTTTTTAATTATGGCTGGACCCTTGGCCCCATAATATACAAACTATGCACAACAGAGAGGAAGGGCTTGGCAAGAGAGGGCAAGAGAAAAGGACGAAGGCAGCGCTTGTGGGATACAAACCATGCGCTGGGGCTTCCTTGCTATCGGACACGAGCAGCAGAACTGGCTGCCCAACTGGCAGGGGGTAAAGCAGGAATAAGGAACTACTTACTGCTTATTTACAGGGTGTCACTTAGAACAAATCCTGAGCTCCTGGGAGAGGAGATTGTGGGGTGGGATACATGACAAGTAGCAAACACTGTGGTGTTTGACCAATTAACTAATTCGCTAAAATATTACACATAGGAAAGAGAAACAGAGTGAGGAGAAATAAAGAAGGATAATTGGTTTAAAAATACAATTTAAATACAATTAAAAAGCAATTAAAAATGAAAAAAACAGTATTCAACTATCTCTGAAAAGGACTCCCATGGAAACCGTTTACTTGCTGCATTAAGGGAGCAACCTCCCTATGGCTACACAGCGGCCTCGGTTTCCCAGCTCAGCCCATGCAGTTGTTTGGCCATCACTGAGAGGCAGGGCAGACACATAGTGAAAAAGTCCTGAAATTCAGTCAGAAATGAACTCGGGGCAGTAAAAGGCCCAGAGGCAGCTGCACAGCACAAGCAACAGCAGCTGGACAAGGATTATATCCAGACACACACGGAGCCCTTGGTGCTTGTGAGCCAGGGCTGCCATGTAGTAACGTTGAAAAGGGACTGCAACAGCCTCCCCAGTTTGGATATGGGTGTCAGGTAATTAAATAGAGGGGGGCAAGAGGCTGGCTTGACCACCACCAAGTGCCAGGACACCAGGGAGTCCTCTCACTGCATTACAGCTTTTGCATTTTGATAATTTCCCCACAGGTGGAGGACTTTGGCAGCTAGTCCCCTCGAAACCTGAAACTATTTTGTGCTTTGCACTGGGCAGACCCTTATTTCTCAGCAGTCACAGCACACCACAAAATAAAACATCTTTTTCTGACGTCACTTCTGTTAAATAATAAAAAAACCAAACTCAAATGATTTATATCTCAAAGTGACCTTGAGGGAGATTTCTATATGAAATGCATAATAATCTGCTTTTACACACCTGGCTCAGACATCAGCTGGCTGGATTTAAGCTTTAATTCCCAAAGCTCTCGAGATAACAGCGCTCTGCATTATGGGGTGGTCTCCACATTCATCTTTCACTATTCCTCCCAAGCCCTCTGACTTCAGGAACAGCACAGAGGCACCCACCAGGCAATGACAGTTTGGGGTTTTTTAAGTGTGTCCTCACAAAACCTGGTGGAATAACCAGCCAGGAAACCTCTTTTCCTATTCTTCATTACTGTTTTGACATATTTTCCAATTTAACCATTGAACTTGGACAGCACCGTCATGAAGCAGCTCAAGACCCTTCCTGAGCAGGAAACCTTTGAGCAGGAGAACCTTCTTGAAGAAAATTAAAAGGAGTTTTAGGAGAAAATTTACAATAATTGTTTTTTCTTTGCCCAAGCCTTCACAGATATTGAACATTCGAGCTGTAATTTGTGCTTTGAGGAGGTGGAAAAAGAAGACTCAACTTCTAGGTATCATTTGCCTCATTCGGAACTGTCCCTCTGCGACCCCAGCACTGCTCTCAGCCAAGGCTGCTGCCTTCACAGCTCAAGAGCAGTTGTGAGAACTCCTTAAACTGCCTGTTCAAGGAAGAAAAACCCTCCCAAGAAGAGCACGACCTCCTCCCCACAGTCCATCCTCAGCAGCTGCCTTCACTCTTTTCCACCCTAGGAATTCCCACTATTGGCTCTCTCCAGGCTGCTGCCTCCAAAAACCTCATCCTTCCTGTGTCCAGGTATCAGGTCCCAGCCCAACGTGACCGCCCCACATGGATGGCCTTGCAGAAATACAAGCGCCCACAAGAAATAAGGATTGGGACAGGGCAGGGAAAGGTAACCCCAGGGCTGAAACTTCATTTCCCTCCTCACTGCTCAAGCATCAAAGACACTTGAAATTAGGGAAAAATTTCAGTTAGAAAAGAGAGCAAAGGGATGTAAACAACTGAAGGGAACACATTTAGGGCTCTACATGAATATTCATGGCAAATATTTTTGCATTGTTTGCCTAGCTCTAATTGTGTTCATTAAAGAAAAACTTCATTAGTGAAGGCAAGAACATATTGTTGTGCACAGCAGTGAACAAAATACAATCCTAGAAATAGCTCTCGTGTTTTCTGAGCAGTGGATGCAGGTTTGTCAGTTACTGGTAACAAAGCAAACATTTCAGAGTTATAATGAACTCAAATGTTCACATTAACAATTCAAATTCATAAAAGGGACAGGCACAACGCAAGATTGCAAAACAAAAAGTCACACCAGAAACCCTGCCATGGAGCACCAAGGAAAAGGGCCGATTCCTGGAGGAGTCAGTGGATAACAGAACTAGTGCAATACATTAGGGTAGATGGGACGGGTGACTTAGCCCTCAGAAATATTCCCATTTAATTGTTCATGCGCAATGAAGCATCATTTCTTGCCTAAGTGCCAGCTAACAGACATGGGCTCCTTTTATTTTATTAAGCAAAGAGCATCTCCAACCATGCAAACAGCTACCATCTTACTTCAAATTTTAGTAGTCTTGACATGGGGTATTTACCCAGATGCTGGGAGCAAAGGGGAACTAGGCTCCCATCGGCCCTCCGAGGTGTTCTGCTTTCCTCTGTCACTGGCATCATGTCCCAACTCCACAGTCCAGACCTCTGCAACATGCCCACCTCCATGCTGCAGGTTTCCAAGCAAACCCTGGCTGGGAGGAAGGCTGAGCATTTCAGAGATGCCAAAGGAGGATGCAGCTGCTCCATCAGTGAGGAAAAGTTGATGATACCTCCCTTCTTCATGGGCTTGTGAGGCTCAAAAGAATCAGCAGCCACTTGACTTGCAGAGTTATAGGGACAGTACAAGTACAAGCTTTTGCAGGTGCAGTTTACACAGTAGTTTAGTCTTGGAAAAGATAAGGACAAAGGGGACTAGAGATGGGTGGAAAACTGGCTGGACTGCATTGCAAGAGCTCGATGATTCCACATGTAAGGTCCTGCTCCTGGGACAGGCCCAGCCCATGTTACACTTGGGCCAGCCAGGGAGCTTTGCGAGGACAAGGGGCTCTGGTAGACAGCAGCAGCACGTAAATCAAAACCTCATGTCCTGTCCTTCTACATCCACTCTACTCTGTATTCAGCCAGGCTCACACCAGTTGCCTCCTTTGACACCTACATTACAGGCATAAACACATCCAACACTAACTGAGTGCCCTCAGGGGCTGCAAAACGGTGGTTCATCCAGCAGGGCCTGACAGCACCTGCATCTTGCTCCCCTGGGCCCAAGCACCCGCTCTTATTTCAGTCATGGGCTTAATGACACCAAGACACTTCTGAGAAACTTCTGGAGCCTCTTTCCGAGAAGGTTTTTGAGCATCCTGGCCATGTTAGAGCCACCCTTGCACCCCTTACCCGACAGGCAGCGCTCACCTCCCGCCCTGTCCCTGCAGGAACCACAGAAGCATCCTCCCTATTTTGTGTCTTTAGCTTATTTGCTTTTGTTCACTTAGACTTCTCTATTATTTCCTAATCTAAAAAAAAAAATCTGCTTATTTACAGAAAGAAAACAAGGCATTTATTGTATTTACCAAAAGCTGTTGTTGCTCCATGGATCTCACTCTGTCAAGGGGAAATTCCAGGCACGTGAGGTGGGACAGCAGAGCTTTTGCAGGGCCTAAAGTCCTTTTGGCACCAACAGGGCTTGAGAACAGTTTGACATTCACAGTGTTAGTTTTCTCCTCCCTACCCCCTCGCCACCTTTTTATTTTATTGCCACAAAGGCCATTTTCCTTCCTGTTTAGTTCTTAGTGCATTTCTGTGTTTTAGAAATACATATTATTCATAGCAATTCCCATTCTCACCCAATTTACAGCAATTACACTGACTATAACTATATAGCACTGAGCAGTTGTCATGCCTTTAGCAAGCTGAATACTGGAGAGGATCCACAGTAAAACAAAAGCAAAGCAGGAAAATTTAAACAAATCATCCAGCAAGGGAAACATTTAGTTTGAGGGAAGGGAAAGGGAAAAGCATTGGCTCAGACTGGGGGGAAAACACAGCCTACAGGCACCCTCCACAAGCCTCAGACTTCTTTTTGCAGGTGAAGAATGAAGTTTCAAAATTATTTAATAATGTTTTATGAACTGTAGCAGAAGAGAGCTTTGTTTTAAAAAAATGTATATTAAAATGTCTTGTGTTCAACAGTTTCTGTTAGTGATAAATGGCAAAGTTCCCACTTTCCTTACTGCGTGCGTTAGCTATGACAGGTATCCATCCTTGCCAGCTCCAGCATGAAAATAAGGAGGCCCAGGAGACTAATGCTATCAGGAAGTAAATAATATCAATGGATTTGCCAGGAATAGATAAGCTTATATTGCCTGTTAAACAATCCCCAGGAAGCACTGAAGAAAGCACTGTCAGATACAATCCAGACCAAATTAGAACTTTTCTAATTAGAGCCAATCTGTTAATTCCCATTAATAACAGGTGAAAAAGCGAGTGCTGCAAATAGACTGTAACCCACAAACACAATGTTGTCCGCAGGGCATTGGAGGATGAAAGAAACTGCAGCCAGGACCCATGTCAAGCACGATGGGCGTGTGGGAACCACCAGGCTGCAGGATGGGGACTGCAACGTGCACCCATCTACTGGTGGCCTTGGGGCTGCAGCCACCACACACGTGGTGACACCAGGAACATGGACAAGGTTATACAGGAATCAAATGTACATTAAAAGGCTGCTGTTAAATGCCTGTCCTGACAGGTTGGAGCCAACAGCAAGCAGATAAAGCCCCAAGAGGGCTCTGGAAAGCTCATACCTTGCATGTATTTTCCTGTGGTTGCTTCTGGCTACTCTGCTCAAGGGTGGTTCTCAGCTGTCTTCATCAATCCCACTGGGAGGAAATGAACAGGAAAACAAGCTCAACGACAGTAAATGCAGCAGCATTTGGCCCTGAGGTATCAGTTCTGGAGTGCTCCATTCGCCTGGGGGCTGGTGTTCCGTGAGGGTTAACGTACAGAGCTCCTGCTGAGGACAGCGGGCGCTGCACACAGGGCAGGAGTGGGTGAACAGCCTGGCAATGTGGCCTCCTCCCCACAAGCCAGGGGGTATTTCAGCACACGGACCTAATGAAGACGACAGCACCAAGCTATGTAACCTAATACATAAACACACTTAGTGCAATAAGGAGCTTCTGATTATTTCTGCTAGGGCTCTATGTAGCACCACTTGCTGCTGCATCAGATGCCTCTTCTTGACAGAAATATCACCAGACAAAAATCAATAAAGCCGTTAAAGAGCCAACAGATTTATCACCTGCATATTATGCCTGATATTTCCACATGCCCTACGCTAAAGTGCAAGCTTTGGTCTATTAGCATTTTCCAAGTGTGAAAAGTCAAAGATTCAAAATGCAGAATTTGAGGAAAAGGGAGGCTGGGCGGTTAAATCAAATTAGTCTCATGTTACCCGATACAGCAGGAACACGTTCCAGCAATTACTTTTTGACATACTAATCAATGCATGGAGCATTCCATTGCAGCAACTTTAAATGGCTGTTTTAGTTGTCTGCATATGTTGAAAAAATAATCAGCTAGGGTTGGGTGGGTTGGGGCATGGAGAACATGCCACTCTGCCTGCAAGACAATTCTGAAAAATCAGATTACAGAAGAAAGACTAAAATAACCTTATTTGCAAAGAGAGTAAAGCAGTAAAAAAGAGCCCCCACTCTGACTGACACCAACAGCAAAGGGTCATAGAATCATAGAACTCTTAAGGTTGGAAGGGACCTCAGAGGTCATCTAGTCCAACCCCCCAGGTCACGCAGGGTCACCCAGAGCACGTGGCACAGGGCTGCATCCAAGCGGGTTTTAAACATCTCCAGAAGAAGGAGACTCCACAACCTCTCTGGGCAGCCTGTTCTAGGACTCTGTAACCCTCACTGTTAATAAATGTTTTCTTAAGCTCCTGGAAAACTTCTGATGCTTCAGTTTGTGGCTGTTTCCTCTAGTCCTATCGCTGACCAGCACTGAAAACAGGCCGGCCCCTCCTCCTCACTGCCTCCCTTGAGGTATTTATACACACTGATCGGTAAACCTCGGAGTAGCACCAAGGGTAAACCTCGGAGTAGATTGCATTACAGTAAATATAACATATTGCACAGGAAGAGCTTTTCCCAGACCAGTCACGCTTTGAGCTTTAAAGATCAACAGATCATCAATGATTTAGGAGCAGGCGCATCTAAAGGGAAACTTCCCCCCTCAATTCCAAGAGGAGCACAGCCACTCCGTGACAAGACTGCCCAAAGCCTGGGTGGTTGCTACAGCAGACAGGATAGAAGTTGGTATGTGAAAATGGATCGATGGGTAAAACAAGCACTGCATCCTCCATGGATCTGCCTCCCCTGTGCAGAGGCCACCCAGAGCCTCAGACTCCTCCTCGTACTGCACCGCAGCAGGGCAGCTCAAACGTCCTCCCAGCAAGGCCTGACAGAGGCAAGCAGAGGGGACAGCACTGCCACCCCCTACCCCAACCATGCACCTTGACACTAACTCAGCGCCATGAGGTCCGAGGGGACAGAGGAGCACGGCTGCTCCCTCCCAGCTCTCCCATCTACATTAACCTGTCTGTGCATTTCACAGCAGCAAGGACACAGCCAGGCAGGGCACAGAGGCAGCCCGAGGCCCAATGCACAGGCTCGTTCCATGAGATCTTGTCCTTAGGGTTGCTCTCCAATCACCCCAATCACAATCAGCTCCAGACAGTCTCATTTTCACTCCGACACGGGTGCAATACCAGCAGCACTGCCATCACGAAAAGGAACCCCCAAGTGCTGTTACGACAATGCAAATGCTGCAATTAACACCTGGACACCAATGCAACCAGAATGCCAATTACACACACTGCAGTGTGAAAAGCTGTTGCCACCTAGAAATGATTAAAGGCTTAGAGAGAAAAGGGAAAAAGGTGCATGGAGAAATTGCCAGAGAGAAGGGAAAACTATTCTGCTTTTACAGATGGGGAAAAGAGACACAAAGATTAAGTCTTGCCATGAGGGTCAGCAATTGAATGCAGATCTTCCAAGTCCCAGACCATTACCTGAATCTCTAGGCATATTTTTCTGAAAGACTTGCTTTTCAGCTGAGCTCCTAGCAGTCCCTTCAGTCTCAGTACTGTCCATCTTCCTTCATGTTTAGCCCTACGGTACATTGATTTTTAAACATCTATTCCAAGAGTTTTCCTTGTTTTAAATGTTCTGTTAAGCTCAGTATGCAAGACATCGGTGTAATAAGCATAAGAGCTGAGGAGAAAAGAGTTAGAAACAATAAAGTGTAAAAGAAATTATGAGGAGAAAAAAGTCAGACTAAAAGTTAAAATGTAGAGGATAAAATACAGAGTCCTGTAATCTGCAGAATTTAATTTATATTCCTAATCACCATATATTCCTCCCTTACTACATTTCATCCATTTATCCGATATTAATGTTGTCTCAAATGTAATGGCCCTATATTGGCTCCAACATGGAGTTCAGCTGCCGCAGTTTTCCAAAAACAACTTTGTAATATCGTCCTTCCAGCCTCAATAATACACACCTACAGCCCATAATACGACGAGGACGACTTCTCATTTGTATGCACAGCTCCTCTATTGCCAAAGCAGGCCAGGATCACATCCAAGTGTCTTATGGGCTTTTTATAGCTACAGTACATTTGATTTACAGCTACTCCAGCAGACCGTTGGATTCATTAGCATCGTAAGTTGAGGCACTTACATCCCTTTTGCTTTTCATGTCCCTTGTATTATTGCAACTTTAAGAGGCTTCAGTGACGGATGATTGACAAAAATATCACACTCATCATATATTCTTCAGCTTATAATTATCTCAACGCCAGGACAGAAAATATTTTCTAGCTACAACATGGTCAAAGCACCATTTTGGTACCGATAGTAAAATTCATACAAGACACTCCTTTTTATTACAAAATAAGCATGAATCATTTGAGACCTCAACCAACAGCTCCTAGAACTCTTAGTATTGAGACATTTTGGCACTGCAAAATAAATTTCAGAAACCTGAACCGCACTTTGACTGTATTGATACTCATCTCAGATTTAGAGGAACATCTGTATCCACAAGGGAAATTTTGTGAATTAGAAAACATGCGTGCTGTTGTTTGATTAGCTGACTGGGTCAAGGCATCAAAGGTAACGTACCCCGACATCAATAGATTTGAACAATAAATCACACCATGAAAAACACCTTTGTACATCTATGCCAACTCCATTTTTAATTAGCACACCTGAACTCCATTCTTACATCAAGAAATGGCATCTTAATTTGTAATTAAACTCATCGGGAAGCCCAAAGAGCTGCAGAAAGCATAACCTAAAGGGGCAGAATCACAGCACACACAGAGCAATGCAAAATGCCTCTTCTGCTAGAGCTGCTATGTGGTGAAACTCAACAGCAGTTTCAAATGAAAAATCTTCAAAGATTCAGAGAAAGCTCATTTTTACCTCCTGATTGAAGTCATCAAGAGAGTCACAGCCCTAGTCAATAGTCAGGGAGATCATGAACTGCAAGTCACCAGAACAGGCACACACTTAGGATTTGACAATAATTTTTAAGACCCATCTTCACTCCATTGTGATTACAAGACAATGACCCCAAATAAGGCCTAAGAGGCCTGCAGCACATTGCTCCTTCTTGTCATCAAGTACAGGTAATGCTCTTCTCTATAGGGCTGATTACATTCCCGGAGCTGTTCCTATGCGTCGCAGTTAACCAGTGCCCTGCCGGAGATTCTCATTTGGCCGCAGAACCCACGGCTGGGAACAAGACTGAGGCCTCTAAATAACCCCGATGTGTGTGTTTCACCTCAATTTGATCAAAAACTGCTTTCTTTCCATTAAAAATCCCTACCTTTGAAATCAGCCAGACCCTTGAAGAGATCTTTAAGGAAAATTATTAGGGCACAGTCAGTACCTCAGTCTTAAAGAATAATTAAGGTCTTGCAGGCGTTTCAAAATGATACTCAGATGCATATTTATCATAACCATGTTAATCAGCACTCTTCACTAAGGACAAAATAAACTAATCACGTTTAATGAAATTTCAATGATAGTTGACATCTAAGTAAGAAAGCTAAAATACATTATTCAGACCGATTTGCTACTGGTTGGATTTCTTCTAATTAAGTGTCCTTTCCCAATTTATGTTCATGTCCCTTTCCCATTTCCACCGCTATAAAGTAAAAGCTCCAGAGGCCCCTGGTCACTTCTATTTGCAAAAAGTACTTTAAAACCCACACGTTAAGTAAATTTTTTGCCAAGCATTTGAAATTTTATTTGAAGAGAAAGAAGAGTTCCATCTCTATCCCTCCAATAAGATTCCCTGATTTATAAAGCATTCACATGACCAGGGATAAAGCAGGATATATAGCAGCTGCTTTTCCACTGAGGTGTTTCTATACTGTCTGTCATCATCATAGTCAAGTGCAGTAATTCATAGAGAATAACCCAGATTAAGATACCATAAAATTCAAATATACATACAAAATATTAAATGCCCAAGTGCAGAATCAATACTTCTGTACACCTGAAGCATACAGCTTTTGGAAAACACTGAATCTACTAAGGCAGTTTCCATAAATGTGAGTTAGAGATCATGAATCCTTGGTCTTTGGCTGTCAGATCTTGTGATCAGGTATTACCTAGAGCACACGTATAATGCCCCCAGTTATGGTAGGATAGACAGACAATGGCATTTGAAAAACAAACAAATATAATTTGAGACAGCAAAACTTCCTTAACGATATCTCCAGGTAACTGACTTAATGCAAAGAGCATTTCCAGTTCATGGCACAGTCAATACTGCTGATTTTGCAGTGCCCACAGGGAAGTCGATTCTAACTGCCTGCTTAATGTTTTGTAGGACGGCGGCAAGAGAATAAATAAATAAATAAATAGCCCAAATTCCAGCCTTCACCTAGTCCCACTCACTGAAGCATTTTACATTACACTGGAGGACAGATGCTGAGCTCAGCAACCAGAGGTTTGGAAGGACTTTGTGTAGACAGTTCTCACAAGCAAGTTAAAAAAGCAATGGAATTTTCAAGAGAAGTACATATACATCCCTAGCTCTCCCTCAGGTGGGCTTCCCCTTAGATAATGGTAGACATTAGGAAGTCAATCAGAAAAAAAAATATGAAGAATCTGAAAGATAATCCACGTAAGAGCAAAGCTTAACATAGACGCTCCCCTGAGCGTGTACGGGGAAAATCCTATCTCTGACCAAGAGCGCTGCTTGCTATGCAACCTTTTAGGTCTTTGTAAGACTAATTAGCTCACCTTTCTACTCAAGGTTGACACCACTATGTGTCCTGGGAGTTCAAACCCTCTAGTTCACCCTTGGGCAGGACTAAGCGGAGAGCACGAGGCACCCAGGCCCCTTCAACGTCCCTGACTGCCACACAGGTACAGGGTGCGCACGGATTATCACAGCCAGCACGTTTCCTTCTTCTCTTTGCCTCCTGGGCTACATTTTGACCCTCCCGTTACGCTGGCCATCACCCGCTTCCTCATTACATGCCTGTCACACAGTTTACTTCCTTTGATTTATTATCCTGTGTTCTATCTAATCCAACAACCCAGCAGGTTTGCAGTATTTTAACAACATGAAAACTAGATGGAGACATTAATATGTGAAAAACACATATGCCCGTGTTTAGCTGCGAACTCACAAGTTCCGCTGCAGCATTATATGAAGCAAATAAACGTTATTACATGGGCGATAAGGGTGGGAGAGGCTAATCAACCCCGCGCCTCAGAAAGCTGCCAGAGCTCCGACTCCTGCTCTACCCCCAAATTTGTTTTTTCATTAGCCTTTCTCTGCTAACAGAGCATTTCCACTGGGTATTAGAGTCATTCCTCCGAGCAGAGGCTCAGAAAGACAAGAATCCTCCTCCTCTCCCTGCACACAGGGCAACATTAAACATGAAGGCAGCAGAAACCTACTTCAGCAGCCAACTTCATTTCCATCACAGCAAAACCAGTTACACTGTGAAGTGCTATCAAGTGACACACTAATTATTGGCATAATAACAATAGAGTCAAGGTCAACAACACCTCTTAATGACCCGACAGACAACTCCATCCTAGTCACTGCCGCTCTTCCAGGAAGACAAAAGCTCCCATTAAAGAAGCTCCATCAAAGAGGTACTGAAATAACTGCCACAGCTGTGATGACTTTTTTCCCCCTCTCCCCCTGTTAAGCACACAGCCTCATCACTCAAGTTCAAGGAATATTAAGCAGCTCTCAGCACTCAGGAGGAGGGGACATCGTGGCACTTGTGGTGGCTCTGCCTCGTGGCGGCTCTGCCTCCCAGGCAGGCGCCTCAGGGGCTGCCCTCACCACAATCACCAGACTGGCTGGCACAAGCAGCCCCTCTCAAGAGCCACTTTATGAAAAGGAAAATACCAACAGAGCTGTAATACAGACACAGTTTTTGGCTAAGGACTAAGCACAGTTTCTGTGAGCAACATATTTCTGTTGTTGCTTCCCTGTGTTGCACCAGTGACTGAAAATCCCTTACTAAGGATCCAAATACCCATGTGCTACAGAAACACAAAAACACAAAGAGGGAGCTCCTATCAAAAAAAAAAAAAAAAAAAAAAAAAAAAAAAGGACATAATCGCTTATGAAATTCAACCCAGACAAATGCTGAAGTCACACGCAAGCCACTGAGAGCAACAGTCTGGGAACAGCAAATGCATTATACTAGACACCTTTAGGAAAAGAAGAGTAAGAAATGTGAAAACAAAGATGTGAAAACAAAGTCACTAAAAAAACCAACTTCAGAGCAGAAATAAGCAACATCAACTGCATCAAGCATAAGTACCAATACATGCACAAAAAAGCATCACAAAACCAAGCCTGGAAGGCCACCAACATACCTTGCAGGAACATCCATCCCATCAAGCAGCCTCAACTCCAGCTTTTGCCTTTGCCCTCCAGATCTGCTGGCCACCACTGCAAACTGCTTTCCTCACCCAGGGCTGGCTTCCTACATGACAAATAATGTCCCACCCCCTCCAGTCCAAGCCACAGCATCAATCCTCCACCTACCCTTCTCAATGTCCAACTCCTAAGCTCAGTATGCTTGCTGGCACCTTCTATAAGGCCTAGGCAGGGTGATTGGTTTCAAGTGGCATCACCTGGGGTGATTGGAGTCAGGTGGAGACTGCTCCTTTCTCTTAAGGAGACAGCACTGATGAGCACTGCTTCATAGGGTGTTGATACCAGTTCAATTCCCTCACAGTTCTGCTATTTTTGATCATATTTGACAGTCAAGTGCTTGCTCAACGTATCTGGCCTTCAGATCACATTTGTATGTTGAAATAAAATGACTATTGGGTGTTAGTAGCTCTGATAGCACTGTGGCTTGTGACACGTCCACCTGGGTGGGCCTGGCCATGCTCTGCTGCAATCTTGACCATCTCCCATGCACAGCTTAACGAAGACCCGATGTGAGTGTCTCCAGGAGTAGGAAGGGGCTTTGCTGAACAAGAAAGGAGGATCCTTAAATCCTCCTGTCCCTCTCTAACGTAAGGAGCCTCCCAAAGAGCCACCAAGGCTGTGCCTGGCTGCTGGGCTCTCGGCTGCCAACACGAGCCAGCAGGTATTGGCGCCCAGGGTAAGGCAGCGCTCCCTGGAAGCCATGTGCCCAGTTATTCCTAAACGGCAATCAGCTGGGAATATCTACCTAAAGGACACATTGCAAAAAAATCAAAGAAAAAAAAACAAAATAAAGCCTTCTTCAACAAAATAGCGCTCTCAAAAAAAGAAAAAAGGAGCTATTGCTGCAAAGCTTGGGATCTTGGCTGCAGCCCCTTCATGGCAAGTGATGGCCCTTCCCTTTAAAGACGAGAGCAGAGGCACATGAGGACAGCTTTTGCTAAGTGATTCCCTCTACCAGTTAAAAGCAATGCATAATTAAAAAAAAAAAAAAAAAAAAAAAAAAAAAAAAAAAAAAAAAAGGGGGGGGGGGTATTGCTAGCTTAAAAGCCACCCTCCTTACAGTGCTGATCTGTTGCTGTTACAAGAAACAGTAGCTGAAAGAGCTGTACTCAAAGAAAAAACATTTCTGTCCTTTTATCACTTTTCTCAGAATTTGTTTCATGAATTATCTAGGCCTATGTCTTTATGGGATCACTACACAGACATCAGGGAGTCTCAAAATGAATTATTTTTTGGTCTGGAGCTGATTATGTCCAGTGTTACTGATGCAATTTGTACAAAGAACATGCAAAAAAAAAAAAATCTGTAAATCCACAAAACCAAGGAGAACGTCTCTCAACCCTTAGATTGATCTTGGTGAAACCAATTAGTCGCTGCTAATATTTTCTGGCATTGATCTACGTTAGAATCATAGCAGATCCATTTTAGTTTAATGGATTAGCCTTCATTCTTTGATGCATTCTTAATCTAAAATTAATAGCACCCTCGGGTTACTTTGTTTCCCTAACAATGGTTTGTTTTAGCTTCAACGTATTGATGTAGCTTCAATGCATTGAGCTAGCCCTCATTTTAATACAAGCCAATTTAAGTCACTCTACACCTATTTGAAATCAAAATCAGGACAGGAGATTTACAGAGCCAGGGAATGTATGAAAAGCAGGAATGGAAAGGTAAAGTAAACCACCCAAAACTCACAGGGCTGCTAATCTCTCCCATACATAAAGATGCACTACAAGGACACATTTAATATGTTAATGAAATCGTGCTCACGAGTCCATTGCGTTGACGTGGAGTAAGGGCTGCCGCAGAACATGATCGCATGGATCTCAAAAGTTAGTCAAGTCTTACTGCAAACCACAGCTTCCCAGTCTACAAAACTAGGGACCATCACAGGAAAAAGGAAATCATGTATTTTGATAACCTCTGTCACATATCACAAGAGGGTCATTTAAAATGAATGCAAAATTGTTCAGCAAAATTGTATTTTAGACATCTTAGAAATCTCCTATATTTTACAGAACGAAAGAAGCAGCAAAATGTTTGTCATTCTAAATGCCACTCTGCCAGTGAGAGTAAAAGCACTACAAAACGGGGAAAAAACCATCCCAAATAGAGCAATTATTTCCCCTTTTACTGAGGGGAAGGTTTCAAAACATTTTTAACTTCACTAGCAACATCCACCTATGGACAGAAATGGCTGGTTTCTTGTCTCTTCCAAAGGGCAAGTGCTCTGCCTTTATTGCAGCTGCTTCATAATGCCTGAGAAAATTTACTGAGTTATTTGTAACTGAAAACAAAAGGTCAGGCAGGCAGTGCTAGATTAATAAAATGGAGGACTCAAATGTTTTATAGAATGAGGTCTTCAACTAGTGCTTTTTTCATTAAGAGAAAACCCCTATAAAAGCAAATACAGCGGGGCAACTGTTAAAACCAATCCTATGATGGAGGACAAAAGCCGACCAGGCCACATATAAGGTTATGTAGCCTGGAAGGGAACCTGAGTGAAGTGGCAGCTTCACGTTAGCTCAGAAGCATCATGTGCTGGTAAGAGCTTCCCTCGAGCCTGGCTGACTGCTGCCCAACATTCAACTTCCTTTCACAGTAGCCATATCTGCACCTGCTCTCCTTAAATCCTCTGAAACTTCCCACTCGTTCCAATGGCTTTTTACTTTTCCATCTCGTCTGAGAGAGAGACAGTAACTTCTGAAACTGCTCCAAATGGTAACAGAAACACATCAGACTGCTCAGCATCTTTAGCACTTTGTGAACGCTGCTGGGTGGATGTGCACCCACCATAAACCACCACCACCGCCACCCTGCAGGACCGTTATGCTACAAACCAGTAAATCAGGCAGCCTTTGGAAATCACCGCCCCAGCTTTGGGCACATGAAGCTGTTCCAACTAGTCAAACAGAAACCATGCTCCAAATTTTAGGGCTCCTGGCAGATCTTGTCAGTGCAGATGCCTGAGTCCTTTGCAGGCAGCTGTTTTGACGTTCTGGTTAGGAAGGCGATGCCACATGCTCCAAGCTCGGTGCACGCGCGAGCTCAGGTCCATCTGCCGCGTGTGGCCGCTTGCCAACTCACACTGCAGATTACAGCCCTCAGTCTGATGGAGGTACACAACAAAACTGCAGTTTGGGGGAAAAAAAACTGAAAAAAAATGATGCCATAAGAGACATGGGGAATACTTGAGATTAAAAGCCTGAGAAACACAGTTTAATTTTTCAAGAGGTTGGTTTTTTTGTTGTTTTTTTTTTTTTTAGTAAATAATTCTGTATAAACAGTGCACTGACCAGGCATAAATAAATCTCTTCTGCAGTGGGTCACATCTCTAAATAATGCTGTTATGTTTTTGAAGCTTCACTATGTCTCCCTACAGAGCGCTGCAGCTCTGCCAGTGAATGGGACGGTCTGGAGAGATGTCACCTGGGGAAAAGGCTGTGATTCTCAGAATGAAGAAAATGCTTTCCAAAGCTCATGATTGGAGCTCACTTTTGGAGGGGTATTTCAGGAGCCCATGAAGAAACAAAGTTCTGAGCTGTGGTCAGAGAATGAATCCTGCCAAACCAACAGAAAAGAGGCACCCTCAGAGTAGGTGAGTGCTGAATACGTAGGAACTATATTTAGTTTTCTGTGACAGGCAACAACTTATTCTTATCAACTACAAAAACACCAAGATATCTATTACTAATATAACAGTTTCCAGCTAGCTTGAACTTAGAAGACATTTCATGGAACAAGCTCCTATTCCTGACAAGCAAGTGCTGCTTATTAAATACATGTGTACTAATAGACAATGAAATGAAGAGATGCAACATTAACAATCATGAGGACTCATGACTCTCAGAGATGAGGGATATTGTTTCCCAAGCTCCTTGACTTGAGATCATGAGCACAGCTTAACTTAGAGAAAAACTGGTTAAAAATAGTACCCTCTCCTTAACCTTATAGTATATGCAGTTATTGGGAAGCCACTAGGAAAATGCTGTGTTTCATACTGATATATTTTCTTTTAATTCCAAAGGAAGCACTAGTCTCTTCAAGGTAGCATTTTGCTACCAGGGAATCTTAGGTTTCAGAGAAATGCTTTGACTTAATTATATAAATATGAGATGAAACCCGATTCAGTTTCTTACACATCCCTCAGCTCCAGCATCACATCTCTTGTTTTCTTAGCCTCCTGCAACGCATGGCTGTCACAGAGAAGCCCTCTCTGATATTTGTGCCAGCAGTGCCGACCAGCATGCTCGGTGCCAGTAACAGGAGAATTCTGCTGAGAATTTTTACAGTCACCTTTTGCTCTTACAATTACCCTCTCTTATGCAGAGCCTTTGTATCTATCTGTTTTCTTTCAAGAAATGGTTGCCACTACCTCCCATTCAACCAGCACTACAGAAACAACGACAAGGTTCAAGAAGGCTCACCCATGTTAGGACATTCTACTCCCATTTTTAATTTTAGAACAAAGATTGATGCAGATTTCCTTCTGTTTTTGACATTTACACACACTGTGAGTTCCTCAATTTAAGTAAAATAAGGAGGGAAGAAGATAAAGAACTCAGATTTCACAGCAATAAAGCAAGCTGGCAGCTTAGGACATCGGCATCTTTTTACATTCAGAGAGTGCTCTTCCCGTTCTACGTGTGACAAGAGTGAGGCAGAAAGGCTCAGAACAGACAATTGTAAATTACCATTTGATTTTCCTACAACTTTGCCCCCCGGAGAGTGACAGGTGAAGAAACAGGGAATCAATATGACTAGTGGATCTTTTTCTCCGGTATATTGCTATCATTTAGCTGAAGCCGATAAATACTGCAACCAAACTGTCAGGAAGGAAAAATGAGAAGCAGCAAGCTTACTGCAATTTAAAATGAAAAAAAAATGAGATGGCTGAGGACATGTTCTGACATGTGCCCAAATTTCACCCGTTATTCCCCTGCAGATGAACAGTCAGGGAAGAAACCTGCGTGCACACCCATGTAAGAGAAGTTTGTAAAGTAACCAAGTCTGTGTCCTATTTTAAGTGAGGAAAGGACAGGGCGGAAAATGAAGGGGGGTGTGTGTGCATTTTTATCCATTTTCTTCTTTTTTTGACGTGAAACGCATTGAGCTGAACACAGAGCGGAGTCTTTGGAACCCAAATTCCTGCCTTCGCATGGAATTAGAGACAGCTCAACACGCGCTGTCATTGCTTGGAGCGGCACGTGGAGCGCTCGGAGCGGCAGCACACGCAGCCCCGCTCCGCTCCAGACTCCAGCTCCTTCTGGTTCTGCCAAAGAAAAGTTTTCTTCTAAGACATCATCGCAGGACTTGAGTGACTGCACACGGTGACAGCAGATACAAGTGGCAGAAACCAGACATCTGTATATGGCAAAACGAGAGCGGGGGCTTAATCATCTCCCTGCTCATTTGAGCTGCCTCACAGAAGCGACGGCACGCAGGAGGAACAGCACTAACAGTGTGTCAAGATTTCCAATGAGTCAGGGCTTCTTTCTTTGCTCATACAGGCAAGCTATATTCTGGGAATCTGCCTGACTAACAGTCTAGCCCCATGGTCCCTGACCTGTGTGATTGTCCCATGCAACTCATGGTCAGGGCAAACACACAAAAGCCAAGAATGATGCTCTTGGCACCATGTTATTTGCTTCTTCTTGGTACCCACAGGTGAGCTAAGACTGGGACTTAAGACAATTTACATTGTTGTTCTAAAACACTATTATTTAGGGCAACCTTTGTTTCTGAACCACACCATTATGTTTATAAAAACTTCTGTTGGCACACAACATGTATCTTTTTATGTTCTGCAAATAAAAATGGCTTATTAAAGATAGATGGTGAGCCATGAACTAGTTTTTGACTTCCTTTAATTAAAGAAGAGACAAAAGTATTTTGAGATTAACTGAGAAGTCAGATGGACTCTCTTTCAAAGACTGAGCCTGGAAGGGAGCGTAAGGCAGCAGCTAACTGAGCAAAACATGTCTGCCCGCTGGATGTCAGTTAACGTTAGTGGAAAGAAATTCCCCCTATTCCCCCAATTTCTGCATGGCTTCTGTAGAGTCATTCCAAGCTTAGCAGCATCTTGATGACGTTTCATTGGGTCACCTTTTTTGTTCATACCTCCTACATGCCAGTGGGAATGGCCACCACTTACAAAAGCACCCAGGAGAGAGGTGAATTTTGAGTCTTTTTCACTGTTAACAGCTCCTTGAACCTTACTCAGTCCTCATTTGCAGGGAACACAGAGGGCCATCTTTTGCCACAGCAGCATAGCTCATCTATTTACCAGGTTCTCTAAATATCCAACTCTTTTAGTTCTAACCAAACACTTTGGTAAGCTGTTCCATGGAATTACAACAGGAGTAACCTGATATTCAACCTGTACAGTGTCACGTTTACCACAGCGCTGTGTGTGCGGAGCTGGTGTTGGGTTCAGCAGCAGCAGCAGCTTCTGCAGCAGCCCGGGTCCCATCAGAGGGCTCCACACCAGCTGTTGGGCTCTCTGGCCAGCAGCAGCCACTGCAAACGAACATTTAAAACATGTTTTGACTTAATCAAATGGATGACCCTATTGTAATGTATTGCCTCCTGAAAAGAGCTGGGCAAACATTACATTTTATGCTAACTATTAAAACGTAATGGCTGCATTATATAGCTGGAGTCCAGTAAATAAGAATTTCTGCACATATTTATTGTGTTGAGGTCATCACCACTCTTGGCCAGGGGAAAGTGGAAATTTGTTCAGTTTGACAAATGGTAAATGGAGAAAACATAAAATGCACGGAGCCTCTCATTTCAAAAAGACCGAAGTCCAGTGCCCAGACCTGGGAATCAGGCACTAATGTCCTTATGCCCCGTTGAAAGTCCCGAGCTTATCCCTCCTTTTTCTCTCTAAAAACACCAAGAATTAATGACCATCACCTTCCAGCTTCCTTCCCTTGCCAGAGGGAGGTTGTACCACCCGTGATAAGATGGGCAGTGTAACAAGAAGGAGCTTTATAGAAACGGGCATCCAACCTCATCAGCGGCCTGTTTTTCAGGGAGCTAACGAGGATGGCACAGATGCTGTGCTTGGTGACACACAGCATTAGATTTTTGGACGTGCATGTGTGATATGGGATTTGGCTTGAGATGTTCTGCCAAAAAGTTTTGGACAAAATCCCCCGTTTTGACTCGGTCTTTTGTGATGCCAGATTGATACTGGTGCAACACAGATTGAATTTCACCCAAACACCTCTTTTCTCATGCTCTGCTTCTTTGCATTCAGCCTAACTATACTGAGCAAACACACACGTAGCTTCTGCAAGAGGCTCCAAGAATGCAGAATGCTGCAGGCCTCTTTAATTCCCATCATAATCCACATCTTAATTACTGGTTATCCATCTAATGCTACTCAAAGGCTTCATACAGCATGTGCATAAACTTCATTTCAGAATTTAAGTCTAGGTATTTCTTGAGGACTGTTCTATATCCCCACTTAAAGATTTCTCTAAAAATACAATGAGGATAAAAACCATAATTGCCCCAGCAGGGACAAAGGTACACTGATAATGCATTTTCTGAAAACAGAGACTAAAACCCTCCCTCGAATTCACAGTCAAGAAATTCAATTAATTTAGGTAATTCAAATATTAGATTTCACCTTAGCCACAATGAACATCCAAAGGAATGGGTAACTTCAGGTACTTAAAACTAAAATAAAAATGCAGAGGCTAAGGTTTTTCAAAAGGAGCCCAAAACTGCCAAATTTCCAGTGCTCGTCAGTGAAACATAAATTCCTTCAGATTTTTTTCCTTTTTAATTCTACTCCCCGTCATCAATTGCTTCAAAGCAAAGAAGCAGCATTTGACTGTCAGAGGCACTGGGGACCCAAGACTCAGTGAAGCCCAGAAGGGCTTCATTGATGAAGTAACTCTAAAAAAACAGATTATAAGGGTCTCATTTGGCTTTATTTTTTCTCTCTTTTCCTTTTTTTAAATAATCTCCTCTCATTTTTTTTTTCATTTACATTTTTACTCCTGACAGTAATCCTGATTCTCATTTGTAAAAGCCTTCCATTAATTAAATTAAATTAGCTTCAGTGGCATCATCCTCCATTCCCCATTGTGCTCAATGAAAGAAGCAGCATGCTTCCTGCATTACTTTCTACTTGTGAACTCTTATGGATGAAAACTCTGGTAAGTGGTTTCAAAGTGGTTAAAGAATCTGCTGTTTGCTGGAGAAATGAGAAAATCCTGCAGAAATCCATGCCTCCTCTAAGAATGGAAACTCACCTCTGTTTTTTTAGGAAAAGCAAAAGGCTGTAGAATAGACTAAGTCTAATTCCAGTAGCAGTATCATTATTTGAACATTTTGTGGCAGGCAAAGGGAGAGTTACTGAAGATTACCTAGAAGGAAAAGCAAGAGTGAATTCATGTCAAAATCCGACTCAAAGCTCCACTCATGTCAACTCTTTTGTGAGAAGAAATTGCTATTTGTAGGAAGCTTTAAAAAAACTGTAATGTAATTGTTTGCACAATTACCCCAGGAGAAGCGGCTGCCTCCTCTTTTACTTTGGGCTGCTAACTGGACTGTCTGTAATGAAAAAATAATCTCTCTGAAATCAGTGAGCGCTGATGCCTCTGTGGATGATTCACGCTGCAGAACGCGCCCACGCTGGTGAAGTGGATTGACCTCCTAGCTTAGATGCTTAAATCTAGATGCCTAAAATTAAATCTCTCTGCTGACTTCGGGAGCTGGGCTTAAGTAACAGTGTTAGCCTAACAGTATAAGGGGACAAAGCAACCCAAACATACCCTCCTTACCCACCGTAACTGCAGGATACAGAATGGTGTAATAATGAGGCAGCTTCTCTATATTACTTATGGTTGTCCTGAAATCCCAATACTTCCAAGAATTATTATTTCCCCAGTAGAAATCGGAATAGCGTGGCCCAGGGTTTAGATAAGATGCAGATCTTATAGCTAAATCACCACATGTCAGAAAAACAGAAACCTCAAGGGAGGAGGCAGAAGGACTTTGTATCATTCCAGCTAATTCTCATGGCAAAAACATAAACTTAAGTCTCAAGTGTCTTGTTAGGCAAGCTCAGCAAATGGGAAACTTGAGCAAATGATTTGCACTTTCACAAGCTGAGATTGTTTTGGCATATGCTGGAAATATGCTTTGGATGGTAGGAATGCAGTTAGGAATTTGAATATTTCTTTATTTTCTTTTCTTTTTTTTTTTTTTTGCCTACTCTTCTAAGAGTCTCCTTGAGAAAGGAGACCAGGAGACTACTGCATTTATATTCCTGGCCTCAGATCATTTACATCTAATCTTCCACTGCTACTAACAAAAGCTGGGCTAGAACATGCAAATGTAAGTACCATTTTTTTGATCTGAAATCTCAGTTTAACTACATAACCGACTTCAAATAGGTCTAACATTGCAATGCCTGCCACATTGCTTATTAAATTGCCTTCTGTAAGAGCCATTGCTTTAATTTATTCATCTATTTTGGCTGTAGCAAGCTCCGTTTCCCCCCTTCATTCACTGAGGTACTTTAAAAAATGATCCTTTTCCAAAAGGAGAAATACAAACCAGCAGAAATAGGAGCAGATGCAGGAATTTCAACCGAGCGGTTGCAATGGACACTTATGCACAGAGGCTGGAGACTGATCTGAAGGAGGTTTGGGCTAGGGTATCCTGACCCACCCCTGCCAAATGCTACTAAGCACCTCATAGGAGGTGGGAAAGCCCTGTGGCCAAGCAGAGCTGCCTTTGGGTTGCTCAGGAAAGGCCATTCAGGTGCAGGAGCAAAAACCAATATTTTGTAGAAGCAATTTCCCACCCTCCACACGAGCGGTTACAGGATTCCTTACCAAATAATCACAAACGTGACAAAATAATATGCAGGACAGATGATTTCAGAACGACGTGCTAGCTGCTGTATGCACGGGGTTCACTGCAAAGCTCTCCTGCACTTCACACGTAGACAGAACATTGTAATGCACAGGTTTCCATGGCAAACACCTAATTTCAGTATAAAAAGACTGCTAAAAACGTATCTCACTGGCAGCAGCTAATGCCCGAGGGCTGCAGATATCACCTTCCTCTTCTTTTTCCACCCACATTTATTTAGGACAAACAGACCTAAAAAGGGTTGTGGAACTGTGAACCATTTAGGTGAGCCTCTCATCTGTGCCCGCTGGTGCACAAAAGAAGGGGTGTTCACCGCGTTGCACAAATCTGCACCTTTCCAAGGGCATTGCACCTTCTTGTGTGTGATGCCCCAGAATGGCTACGGAACAAGGTGAACTGCAGGAGCAGAAACTTTGTGGTGCCAGCATCTTCCAGGTAAGTCAGGCACCGCGGCCCAGGCTGCCACTTATTTTAGAAAATATAGGGAGAAAAAGGAATTACGTGGTGGATTCCCAAGAAATTTCATCATTTCTGCAGAAGTTTAACCGGTCTGCAGAAGGCAGCACAACTCATCTCTCTTAGACGCTCCTCATTTTAAGTAGTCTGCCTACACAGGAGCTTACTTGTATTTACAGTTCTTTGGTCCCAAATCCTGTGCATGAGGAAACTGGAATTGGCATGAATGTGAACGGCTGGCTGGGTGCAGAGCAACTGCTCAAACATCACAGATTCTCCCAGTGTTTAGCCCATGTCCTGTCATCTGGATCCCATCACCTCCCGCAGGTGTCACCACCTCACTTTGGTTTCAACGCATACCAGAGAAATCAAGGTCTACTCAAATCAGGGCAATGAATTTAAGCTAGCATTTATATTTCCTTAGTATAGCACCAGAAACTCCAGGAAATACTTTTAATTCACACATTTACATGCAAAAAATCAGCATATGGAGATTAATGACATGCTGATTTTCAAAAAAAGCACGCAGCTCCTAGAGTTTCTCTGCTAGAAATCAGTAGCAGCACCTACGTGATGGTGAGCTAAACTTAGAGCTAAGCCCCATCTTTTATTTTCATTGTCTTTACTTATTCTGATTATTAATCCATTTCATTTCCGATAAATCCTGTCTGATCTTGGACCAGGTACCAATTCTAGAATAGAGAGTGCCCCAAGCAGGCAGCAGAGTTATTACTGGCAATCCTCCTCCTACAAGTGGAAAACGAGGCAAAAAAAACATCAAATAACTATATTTGTTTGAGAAATCAGGAGTTGAAAACCAATCTGAGAGCAGCTCTTCCAACTTTGAGGCTGTTCTAATAAACGTGTCCATCTTTTTACCCATTGCGACTCCTAGAACCTCATGTTTTCCTTGCCATTTTCTCCCCTAACCAGGAAAGTGTCGCCTCTTGTTCAAGAACCACATCCTGCTTCTCCCCTGTAGAGCACTGGCATTTCTGAACAGAACAGCATTAACCCCAGGAGCGAAACAAGAGACATGGTGCAGACTAAAAAGATGGATTTTGCCCCATCTCCAGGCCTCAGGCATCATTCTGCTCACTGCTGGAGAGAATGGATGCTAGTGGAGAAGAAAAGGATTAAGAAATCAAGTAGAATATGTAATGTTGGACGAATTTTTTAAGAAACTAATTTACTCCCTCATTCCAGACTGCAGAATGGAAGATAATGAAGGAAGGACATATTTGAAGAGGTGAGACAGTGAAAACAGCCCGAGAAAAGGTGTCTTGCCAATGATATGTGTTACTGTATTTCATCATCAAAGACAGAGAAGTTGAATTAGTCTCATTATCAATGTTGGGATTTCTGCTTACTGAGATTTAACAAGTATGCAGATTTATCGCTGATCAAGGTTTGAATTTTGTTTTTATCTTCTGCTGCTACTGTCAACATTTCAGCTCTTTTGCAAGCCTGTTTGACAGCAGTACCTAGAGCTGGTCAAATACTGCAAAATGGTGTTTACAAACCATTTGTATGAATTCTGAGCAGCTGTTTGGTTCAACCATGTTTGTGCCCCTTGTTGTTCATGAATATTCAAGGGAACATGTTTTTGTTTGCACAAATGGTTGGGGAGTGGCTGCTTCTGTATGAATATATTCTCATGTAAACAAAGATATTCCTGTGGGATCAAGAGTGCTTGCTAACTCACTACCAAATCCCTGTTATTCCCTTGTTTAAAAAGTTTGGAGCATTTAGTCAGAAATCAGAAATAGTATAACCTGATTCAGGGAACCAGTTGGAACCTACCACACACGAGTAGCCAGCAGCACACAGCAAGGAGCACAGAACTCAGGTTACTGTAAAGTATTCATCTAATTCGAGCAAAACAATTCATGGCAAAAGAAACTCTAAGCTCTTTGTTTATAGAATAAAGGAAATGAATTAAGACTGATGAGTAGTCAAAATGAGTAACTCGCCTAACTCTTGTAATGCACTTCAGTTTGAAATCAAACACTGTCCATGTACTCAAGTAAAAAGCAAGCCAGCTTAGCAGATGCTCTCCTTGAGACTGTCTTCACTGTGCTCATTACGCCTTGAACTAGTTCCCTCCTGGGTTACACACAGCCCATGAACCCGATTTTGGTATTTCATGCTTTTTTTCCAGCAGGAAAATCAGTTAAATGATGTATCAGTTAGTCTTGCTTAAAGATGCATCCGCTGCAGTGGTTTCAGGCATGTCTACTACTCTGGAGCAGGCAGCAGGAGGCTCCCGTGTCAGCTGCTGGGGCTCTGCAGTAAGGATGCTATTGCCTTGCCTGCTCTGTATTTATTTAAGTCATAGACAGATTTTTCCTGTTAGGAGAATTAACTCACCCACTCAGCAGGGATAAACACCCTGGGAGTTCAGTTTGGGGAGATTCCAGCTGATCGTCAGACAATATTCCTAGAAGTTTGAAAACAGAGGTTATAAAGTGTCTCCATTCATATGACTCATCACAAGGTTTTACTATGCGAGAAGCTGAACTTGAGAAAGAGAGAAATGAAACACATGCTGAGCCTATTAATTATGTAGATGTATTCCTCATTTGCAAATAGCAAAGCAGCATATTTCTATAAATACAAAGAAAGCGGCATTGCTTTCTAACGCGAAGTCAAATGCCAGCTAGCAAAAAAGCAGTTCTGGCTGATCCTGGCTTGGGGGAAGGGATGGCACAAAATGACAAATGGGGAACCTTCCATTTTATTTCCTACAATTTTAGGAAGCCCTCACAAAACTGGTTTTAGCATGTTAATTTGTTGCTAAGAAGCAAATGAGTAGACACCATCATATCCACATTTCACTTCCCCTTTCCCACAATAGGCAAAATCCCTGGACATTTAGGTCAGTTGCAAGGAAACAAACAAAACTCTGTATTTTAAGCCCATACCAACTTATCATAACACAGGTTATTCTATCAGTGTTGACTAACATGTAATGCTTATGAAAAGTATTATTTTTAAGATACTGATCGAGTTGATAGGAAGGCGATATTAATCATACTAGACCTGAAAGCCTTTTTCTGCTTTTCTTTCTTCACACTAGCACTTGTACCTTGTGATATTCTCCCTACTGAAGAGAGATATAGAAAAGTCTTTAGCACCTTTGCAAAACACCCTCCTGTTTGTATTGATGCATCCATCCAAAAAATATCTGTAAGTATTTAAGGGCTATTCTAGCTTCTGCAACTAGGCATTGTTATCACACCGGAAGACATCAAGCTGCATACATATTGAATGGAAATTAATATTTATGCTTATAAGCATAATTATTCTGCAACATGAAAAAGAGATATGAAGATATATTTGATTACTGACCTAACAAGACCCAACTCAAAAGCTAACTACTTCATAGATGTCAGGGCATGGCCTTCATCTGCAAGGAGGATGGGATTTAGCACCTCCCGTCACTCGCAGACAACACGGCCTCCATGTGGCTCCAGCCTCCGCAGCACGGAGCGCGTTCCAGCCTCCAAACACTATGGATGCTTCCTCAGGGCAAACATTTTATTAGTGCATTACTTCTCAGGTGTTCTCCTCGGAAAATCTTATCCTTTTACAGCAGATTTATTGTTTTTTTCTGCTTGGGGAACAGTGTTATATTCTGTTAGACCCGTCTCTGGCCGGGGGGATTCCACGCTTGAAGCTCCCCACACCTGAACAGATGTCAGCGGCGTTTGGGGCCGCTGCATCCTGTGCTACCTGGCGGGTGACACGGCAGCACTTTGTAGGGTGCTTTGCCTCCCTGCCTGCGGCCACCACCACCACCGCTGCCTCGTCCCGCTGTCCCTGAGCGGCTCCGCGCTCGCCCAGGGCCTGGAGCGCTTCACGGAGGCCGACGCACAACAAGGGATGCTCCATGAGCCCCGCTAGCTCTGCAGCACTCGTGTGGAACCCGCCATGTGCCAGAGCCCTCTGTGGAGCTGGGCAAGGCACCCATGAGTGAGGGCCAGGGCCGCGGCCTCCTGCCTCAGGCGGCCACGGCTATCTACATTACACAGCTATCCACAACTTGGCAGCAAAGGGAGATACAGGCTCGGTTTTCTTCTCAGGATTATTACAATTAAAAAATATATCTGAAAGAAGAAGGACAGAAGTCTAGCAAACCGTCAGGTAACTTTAAAGCTCCTAGTCAAACTCACGAGTCTGCCCTTGTGCTGCCTCGCACAAAACCAGATACACTAACCGTGAAGGTTCTCATTTGTAACAGGAATCCCAGAATTTAGAATGACTTAATTGACACTAAAAATTAATTCAGCTTTCTAATTAACAGCAATGTCCTAACACAGCATTTTCACTCTTTTATCTCGGGGATGTTCTTCGGCACAAATGCAGATTTCCGGAGGTCTTTTTGACGCTGGCTGGGGTGCCGCCGGATCCGCACCGGGAGAAGCGGCGCTTTGCAAGCACCACTCGTCTGGGAGAGCCCGGAGAGAAACTCTGTAAAAAATTTATCAAAAGTCCTGAAAATCACTATCTACAGCGAGGCTGGGCTGCTCACCTTTGTTCTTTCTGAGTGGGAACTGGAACAGAAATGAGCAAATAGTATCTGTTTTATCTCCAGGTTGGTTTCCCCACTCTGTCACGAGCAAAGTGTCTCAGGGACTAAAATAAATAAATAAATAGAAATCAAAGGAAACGAGCCACCAACGCAGCCCTGGCTTGAAGTTGGGTTCAATGGTGTTCAAAGGAATAACTGTCCTTATCTTTTTTCACAAAAAAAGAACAAGGAAAAGCATTTGAAAACTATTTTTGTGGCCATCCCTTTCACAAGGAGACATGTCCCATATCATCCTCAGCCTAGGATGGGCCCTGGGTGCAAGCCATGGCCTTGGGGCACATGGGTCCCTCACTCAAAGCCCTCTGAGCTTCCTCCTGATATCTCATGGTGTCCCAGCTGGATCCAGGCCCATGACAGCAGGGCAGGAAGAGACCAGCAAACACCGACCCAATAGCCAAATGGCCCTGCTCTTAGATGGTGGTTTGTGCTCACGTCTTCCCCCACCACAACCTCCCTCCACGACCACAGAAGCAGTGCCATTCAGCTGCTACACCTGGAGTTTAATAGTACATGTATTCTCAATTACTCCTTTGGAGTAAAAGGTACTTTACATGCAACTGTTCGGCTTTATCAACTAGAAGATAATTAAGTATTGAAAAGTACTGAAATTGCTTTGTAATTTTCATATAAACTACAATGTAATTACAGCCTTTGTAAAGCATGACTATAACACAGCACTGAATTAAAGATGAGAAATTAGGATACAGACTAGTCTGTATTTAGAGCAGATTATTTCCATGGTTTTCCCCTTGGGGTTCCCTTTCAGGAATACGGCACCACTTCCATTCACACCCACTGGGGCCCCTGCGGCAGATTCGGGAGCCAGCAATCTCTGAATAAGTAACAGAGCAAGACTGGTGTGTTGTGCAAGCAAACCCAAAACCCAACGTGTGCCACTGCTGCACTTCCCTGGCCAGCCTCACATGTGTCACTGCCCCCCAATACACGTCTCCCTTCGGGAAACAAACTTCCTGGATAATTTGAGGGCGGCAGTTTTCCTCACCGCAGCACAAGCATGCATGGAAACTGCTGGCCTAACAGCCCTGCTTGCTAAGCACATGTGCCAAATTTCATTTCTAAGTAGAAGAAAAGGAATAATAAAGCAAAAGTTGCTATTTTTTCCCCATTTGGTGCAATTATTCCGGTCTATCTCTGCTCACTCTTCAACTACCAGTCCATGAAACTTGCTTTGCCAAGAACATTTCTGGGGGTCAGTTTTGCCAGCTGTGCAGTACCTAACAGAGCGCTACGGGGATACCCCGGTACCTGGGCAGCATGATGTGGAAGATGCCCAGGACCTTGGCGGGGCTCTCCTGGCAGGTGCTGGGCACCCACATCACCCTCTGTGCCCACCCCAGTCATGCGCTGCTCCCTCCCATGGCCGCAGCCTCCATGTGTCACCGTTGTCCTCATGGCCCCGCAGCAATGGCCGCACTGCCCCGCGTTGCTCTCAGGGCAACGTGGCCTCAGAAGGGCTGTCTTGGAACACATATAAATAATTCACACCTTTCCTATAAATACTCATTCCTGTAACCTCAGTTGTCATTCAAGCAGAGGTTCTAGTCCATCCATGTTCATTTTCCATATGTATCAACTCAACCACCTGATTTTTTCCCACTGTTTTCCCTACCCAATTTATACTTGGTTAAGATCCAAGTGCACATGTATTGTCTTAGCTGTTAAAAATAAGGACTCTGGTTTTTGCTTTCTGACTCTTCCTTTTGAACCACAGTTCCCAGCTTCACTGGCACAACTGTGGGTTTCCATGAAAATAAATGCTGAGTCAGAGTGACGTGCTTCTGCTACAGTCCAATGGTTTTAAATAATAACATCAGGAGATTATGCTTCCTATCTGTATGGTACAAAGACAGCTGATCTGTAACTTAGCAGAGGTAAGATGTCCCCACACTTTCTAAACACTTTCTAAATGCTAAAAGCACTGATGCAATCTCCCTATATCCCTACACTTCACATGTGGTCTCCACTAGTATCTCTTACAAATAAATAAATAAATAAATAAATAAATAAATACCACAACGGAATCATTCTGCAATTTGGGAGCCTTATAAGCCAAAATGAGACTTGTCTCTCTCCTCAAAGTAGGGGAAACAAGGAAGAGAGGCATAAAAGTTATACATACTTAACAGCAAGAGAGGAGGAGGGAGAGTCAGGCAGGCCCCAGACAATCCCCTTCAGGCTGCAGCAGGTGGATGCTGCCATGGAGCTCACACCAAAAGTCACCCTGTGAAGAAGGGAGTTCCCGTAAGAGTACATTTTTTTGCAGAAGAGAGGTATTATGAAACATAAAAATCATGTTTCCGAGACTGAATATCCAGAACAAACACCAAATGGACATTTTGCTCAGCTTCAGAACAGCAGAGCTATAAAGAAAGCAACTCCACAGAATTTCAGACCATATGCTGGGGCAGGTTCTTTATCCAAATGCACGGGTCAACGTGTTATCTACATTTTTCATGCTTAGTCTGTGAGTCTGGGACTGAGATTTTTTTTTGTTGGGTGTTTGTTTGTTTGGTTGGTTGTTTTTCTCAAGTTTTTTTTTTTGCTGGCTTGCTTTTATCCTGCAAAACCTGACACACACCCTTGAATTTCAGCATGGGAACTTTTCCTTACTGTGAATTGGTAGACCAAAAATCAATGGACTTGTGCACAGGATGGATAGTTCAGCACACAGGTAATTTCTTTTTGCTACGGTTTTGCTACGGTTTTGCTAAGGCTACAGAGCCTTAATTGCTTGATTTTGCAATCATACAGGCATATATCACAGTTACAGCCCAGACCGACTGTAATCTCCATCATGATACTCTGTAATCCAAACGCCTCGTGTTTTTATTTCTCTGTTCTCTATGACAAGACACTTGTCTCTTACTTTTATATATTTTACTGTTTGATTTATACACCCCATAAAATTATTATTTCAACCTTGCCTGTAGGCAGCAGCTTCACAACTAGATAACAGCCACTAAAAGGTGGCAATGCTAGAAGAAGATCCTGTCACAGAGAAAACCTCCTTTCCCATAACCACTCATTTATTTATTTAGCAGATGAAACTGGAAGGTGAACAGACTGTTTACAACAGGAAGGGTGGTAGAGGCTCCACTGCAGACCCCTACCAACGTGCTCGGGTCACAGCCGTCGTCGTCACCAGGCACCATCCCCTCCCCAAACACCAACTGCCAAATACAGCTGGCCCCAAAACACCCATTTTCTTTTGCAGCAACTTTCCAAAGCTGTTTTTGTTCCATACGGAAACTTTTCAGATACTTTTCTGAAAAAGACATGCAGAAACATTCTTTAGACATGAGGAAAGAAGAAAAATGAGGGAGTTGATTTGGGAAATTTTCCTCTGAATAAGCAGAGGATGTTGCACAGATTGCACCAAAATTACTGCTAGAGTGGGATATATTTTTAATGCAGTGATGCTCAGGCTTTCCCAGGTGCCAGGTGGATGAGCTCCCCCAGGACACCCGAGGGCTTGTGTGCAAAGCTGGGAGGAGGCGGCTCAGCAGCACCAAGGGTGCCCCAGGGAGCCAGCACCTCCTCCCAGCAAGTGCAGCCAGGGTGGCACCCAGAGGAGACGCGACGGTGCGGGACGGGCAAGTGCAGTAGCAGTCCTGAACGCTCGGCCTGTGTCTTCAGGAGGAAATGATACGCCAGCTCGCACGCAAACCTGGGCGAGCAAACACAGGTGTGAATTACAACTACAGCGGAGTATCCTCATGAGCTTCTCTGCCACATGACTGGAATATATCATGCGGGTTAGGGTTTACAGCAACACCTCTGAACTATGGTGATGGAGTACACAGAAAGCAACAATTCCTCCAGGAGCCGAGGCCTTCTGTTCTTTTCACTCTACAATATAAAACAATTTTGCATCAGCATTGTACAAGAAGTGCCTATCAGCTGTGCTTTGAGCTGGAAGAGCATTCGCCAAGGCACATCGCCTTGCTAGGAAATAATGTTTTTCACAAAGTTTCAAGATAGGAGTATTTCCTATTTTTTAACGAAACTTTTTTTAGTTAGAATTTTTTTTTCTAGAAGGTCGGGCAAATCTTGGGGGCTGTGCAGAAGAAGAAAATCAGTTAGAAACTGAAATAGAAATTTTCAAAATTATCCGAAGAAAATATTTTATAGAGCCAACCTGGCTTTTTTGTCTTTGATTGCCAACCTATTGAAAGAACATTTCAGACGGAATTTTTGTTCAGATTCAAGATAGAGAAGAGCTGCAAAATCTCCACACTTTTATTTGCAGGGAAGCCACATCTCATTACTTTTTCCTCAGATCCCAAACCTCTGAAGCTTTGAGCCCCAGACAAAGAGACCTTGCAGAATCACTGAGCTGAAGGCACTTGCTCAGCTCTCCAAATATTCACTTTATTTTTAAGGCAGACATGAAGTTTAACTTAACTATACTTTAAAGAAAGACAATAAAAAAAAAGAAAAGATAAAATGTTCCTATGCAACGGGTTCTGATTAATCATTTTATCATTTGATGCTGATCTTAAGCTTTCACCACAAGATAGTACTGGAAAAATCATTAAAATTACCCTGAATTCAAGATTACATTGTTTAATGGATGATTTGAGGTCAGGATGCAGCCTTGTAATTCTGCTTAAGCAATGAGTGGCTGAAGTGCAGCGCTCTGAAACATTCTCCATTATAGTGGGGAAAAAAAGGCAGATCTTTGGGGCTTTTCCACCAGTACGCCTGCTGGTAAAGCAGCAGTGAGCATTGTGGAAATACAGCAGCATTGTGGCCCAGGTGTCATGGCAGCCATTAATGAAATAATTTGGAATGGTGCTTTGGCTTTCTAATTAACTTGCTGCCCTTTTGTAACTCACATTTCCTTGTGGTCGCGTTCCCATTTCTGTTTTGATTGCAAAGTCACTGGAACAAGGGACTCCTCCTCACAGGCCTGCATGGAGCACCGTGATCCAAAGACTTGGTCCAAGCTGCATCTTCTGCCCGTTTCTGCAGAAACACCCCAGGTTTCCAGACTGGAATCTGTAACAGCAAGAGAGAGGCAGTGGTTCAAGGGTTTTGCCTTTTTACTATTGAAACAGGGTTTCCTGCTTTAATCAAATTTGCTTAGGATCAGTGAGGTTTTATTATGATTATGGGCATTCCTCCTCCATGCTGTATCTGGCAAATGCTGTACAAGGGCTGTGTTAGGCAAACGCGACACGAATGCAGAGGTCATTACCCACTTCTCTAATGGACCAGCAGGCTTTCAATTAATTAACGCAAAGAAATCACTGGGGGTGACAGCAGAAGGATTTCAAGCTTCGCAATGAAGTGCTGAGATATCAAATTAAATGAGCTGCACCAACAGTTAGCAAACAGAGGTTACTGTGCTCGGGAAACACGAGCAAAAATTCCGTGGCATGAAATGAGCAGCTTTGCCATGAGAAGAGCCAGCAAGAAACACAGTCAGTGTCATTAAGGTTCACAAATCTGCCATTGGGGAGCAGAATTTGTGGTATCACTTGCTGAAATAGCAGTGCAGTTTTAAGCCGTTTAATGAAACGTGGCTACTTCTGCAAGCACATTTCCAAATTTTCTAAAACTTCGGACAGACAGACAATGATAAAGCATGTGCAGGGGTACCCTTATGCGAATTTTATCTGACACGTGTGGGTGACTGCAGTATTTATTTCACAAGAACAAATTGCTATCTGATATTTGGAGGTCGCAAGACTATCCTAAAACCACAAGCTGCTTTCCTCCTGTGCCATAGGTGTTACAGTGAAATACCTTTAAAATACTCTATTTTTTTTAAAGAGTACTTTTAAGATATGATTTTCATCTCTTCACTTCTAATTCAGATTCCTTTAGTTTTTATTCAACTGCATTTAATTTGAAGAATTATTGAATTGGTAAAAATTTGAAATTATTACCAATACAGATTTTTGCTACAGACCTGCCTACATCTCCTGAAATCCCCATTGATCATATTCTGCCAACCAAAAGCAGGCAGCCACTCAAATAAAACCACGAGCTGGGTAACCAGCTTATGGTGTGACCTTGGGTGAATTATTTATTTCCCCAAAAAGAACTGAAAAGAACAAGCAGGTTACTGGGATTGCAGCTATTCCATTTAGGCCCTTCTGAGAAGTGGAACATTTTATCAGCACCACTTATGGGAAAATTATTTTTTAATGAAGAGCCTTCGACTATGTCTAGCACGAGCGAGTGGCGGTGCACGGAGTTTTTATTAAATTCTCTGCAGTAGGGAACTGCCTCTGTCAAGGCTGCACTGCTTGGGAGATCTCCCCGGCATTGCATGCAATAAACCGAGTCCTGCAGTTTGTCCTGTGGCACAACCACATTTCAAGGGAGAGCACTGAATTAGCCAGAAATAATCAATTATTGAGCAGCAAAGGGGCTAGCGGGGACACTATACATGTTGCACTCTGCTTGAAAGGAATGCAATCACCGTGGGTGCCGCGGGCCACCCCGGAGCACGTTGTCACTGAGCTGCACCGCAGCAGCGTGCGGACGTTTAGCTTTGCCCTTCTGCACGTGAGCTGGGATGGGGCGTGGAACTTCTCCCGGGAAGTGGGGAGCCCTTGGCTTTGGGAGCCAGGGGACACGGAACATGTGGCCCAGCTGCCCCGCGAAGCCAGCCGGTCCCTGCGGCAGGAGCCGGGGAAGGAGGTCTGTGCAGGAGCACAAATTCTATGTGGCATTTTACAGAGGATATTACAGCAGGGTCGGTGGCACACGCTGCCTTTACAGTGCTTTGGATATGCAAATACACTATAAAGAGCCTCATCAGCTAGTTAGACCAGGTTTACAGCCACCCTGAATCACTGATGTGGCCCAAAGCAGCTGGAAGGAACAGCCACATCTGGCCCCAAGTCCCTTGGCTGCTTTCTTGCTTTGCCTTGCCTTGTTTTGTTTAAGAGCACGAGCAAGTTTCTGAGCTTGGTTTCAATCCCTCCCCAACTCATGCTCCTTCTCTGCTGGTTTTACGCTGCTAGAAGTCTGGTGAAAACCAACAAAAAAGGCATTTATTGCATGGAAAAAATACAGTTCAGACCATAAGCTACCACAACAAAGCCAGGGTAGCTGGGCTGCTTCCCACTTTTCCATAGGCCTGGAGACTCTCACTGGCCTTAACCCCTGATGGTTAAACGTGACTTTGCTCCCGAGTTTCCCCCTAACACAACATGCTTCAGAGCAACTCACCCCCAGCACCCCCAAACCTGGTGCCCGGAGGCTCCTACCTACATGGTGGCCCCCGAGGCTCCTGCTGAGGTGCCCGCACTGCAGAGGGAGGAAAGCTCATGTTCAGACACAGCAGATTTTCCTTTTTTCTTTTTTTGCTCTTTTAAGTAGCACTTCAAAATTTGCCTGATTTGCAGAATATTTTCCCTCAGAAAAGGCACTGCTTATCATGTCTTTCTTTTAAGATTTGGCTTCATGGCAAAAAAGAAAAAAAAGGAAAAAAAAAAAGAAAAAAGCAGTACTGTAAGGAAACAATAAACATGAATAAAACACTACGCCTTCAAAGCAGAACATGTGAGGTTTATCTAACCTGAATACTGAGTCCATCTTTAGCCTAGCAGCTAAGAGAAAATATCGCAAGAAAAAGGGAAAATCCAGTAGGAGAAAATAAGAAATATACTTTGAGCACTTAGTCCCTGATGTCAGACTTGTGCCATAGCTCAGCTTTATTACAAGCAAAATTTCATATCTCTGAAGTTATTGGAGTGACAGAAAGTGCTCTGAAAAACAGAATAAACCCAATTCCATCCTGATACCATCATATGTGCTCTGCTGCCCATCTGAGACCAGTGCTCAGGTCCTTGCTGAGGCAGAATCCAAGGGGACACTGCTCGGGTCCCCGTCATGGTCAGGTCCCCAGCTGCGACCATCAGTTTCCCAAAGCCAGCCAGGCCACAGGGCCTCGCCAGGCCTGCACTGGCCATGGATTTATCTGTCCTTTCCTTCACCAAAGTGACGGAGCTCTCTACAGGTTCATGGTTGCCCCCTCTTGCCAGACCTGCTGTCACCAAGGAGGTGCTCACACCTTTCAACAAGAATGGATCAAACTCCACCAAGACATCAGAGCTGGCAAATCTGCAAGTCCCTAGGGAGAGATATGGAGCCCAGGCAGCCTGTGTGTGTGGAAATGCCTCCCTGTGCAAAATGCGTAAAACCAGGCCCCAATTCTGGGATTTCTGAGCATGGATCATTGCAGGCATCTCCCACAGAAGCAGAGTCACATGCATGTTTATGTGTTTTGCCTTCAGATTCCTGATCTACGACTTGTGGAGCTGTGACCCAGGTGCTGTGATGCTTTGCGGACCACATGGGGTACCCCTGGTCTTGCAAAGCAGGGCTTCCGTGCTCAAGTACAAAGCTGAAACCAACTCTCACGTGTTTTTACTGAGGTTGAAGAGCTCAATCTCTTTATACAGCATATACAATACTGCAGTCACGCTGCATTTTGCCGCTTTTTGTTCATTTTCTTAACTACACAATCACATAGGCACAGTGTGAGCCCTCATCCTTACACACCGCTCTGCTCACACAGCAGACACACACAAAGGAGTTTCTGTTGTTTCAAGTTTGTCTTAAACCTATTTATAGGCAATCAGCAGCAGATAAATGCCATGATAAATTCATCTTCATCTGTACAAAAGTTAGCTTATGATTATGATAAAATGAGAGCAATTTCTAAAAATGCTACACTGGGGATTTATGATAACTCAGCCTAAATCATATCAATTATAAGTGACAGCTTACCCAGCACTTTCCCCCCCCTTAACTCTACTCTAATTATTTTGCTTGGACAGATTTATACCAATACTTGTTAGAGATCTTTACAGAGGGATAAAAGCGATTTTATTTTTTTGTGTGCTGGATTCTTTGGGCAGCATCTTACTCATATGAGTTAATATACCCTGAGCTGTGAATCACTGGGCAATTTCTGTACTGCTTTCACTGGCTGAACCCCATTGTAGGTGGGATTTTGGTCCTGCCTTCCCTGAAATCAGCAACCGAACCCTCAGTGCCATCCAACAGGCCAGAATTCCTATAGCAAATAGTCAGGAAGGCTGCACTCTGTCCAGGCATATTTACTTCATCTCAGAAACAGAATATTTGTCATATGAAAATGGATTAAAGTTATTTCTTTATGTCAATCCTTCATTTTTCTTTCTTTTTTTCTTTTCCTAATCAAAAGTTCTCTGCACTTAGCTAGTTCTTTCAAGAAAGAACAACCGGTTTTGGATCAGGTCCTTCCTGGCTAATGGTATTAGCGTTACTAGAAAGGCGCACTGCCTGTGCAGCGGTCAGCAAACATTTCCCCATCCCTTCAAATGGCTTAACAGCTATGTAAGAACAACAAATCTATTTAAAATAGGAAATCAAAAGGAAATAAAGCTGTGTCAGGCAACATTAACACTCCCGTGTGCAATTTGACCTTGGACAGCTCGTCAGATCCCTTGTTCAGCTCATTCATCATTATTCTGAGCTGTCATCACCAACACCCCAGCTCATTAATTATACATTAACCTCATTCATGACTTCTAATCTATAAATGGGTCAGGATGCTTAAAAATAATTAAATAAGAGTGTGCAACGGTAGAAGGGATGATATGTGCACTGGAGTTTAGGACATCTGACCGCTAATCAAAAATAGGTGAGGCTGAAAAATTAAATAGGAAGTAAAACAAAAAGCAAGAAAGGGGAAATCTCCAAATCTCCTATCTTGCATTTTGAACAGTATCCGCTTCAAATATTCTCAAAACATGCAGCTCATATGAGGTTTCTGACATTTTTTTTTGGCTTTAACTTACAAAGCGAGAATGAATTTTTGAAGGAAGGAAATGTGATTTGATGTATGCTAAATTTTTACA
The DNA here is from genome assembly GCF_003342845.1 of Nothoprocta perdicaria. NCBI lineage: Eukaryota > Metazoa > Chordata > Aves > Tinamiformes > Tinamidae > Nothoprocta > Nothoprocta perdicaria. The sequence goes on from NW_020455710.1 coordinate 994,056, forward strand.
GTCAGAGAACTGGATTGTTAGGCAGCAGCTCCCATAAAACAGCACCGGGTTCCCGACACCGCTCGGGCTCTCTCCTGCCGGCGGATCAGTCTCGGCTCTGGCCGAGTGGGCTGTGCTGACCCTCACCATGGCTTCAGAGCTGCGATCCCCTGATCCGACATGTATTGGCTTCAACAGAGGATTCACCCCCTGCTTCTCAAATGGATAGTATTTTAGCTCAGAAATTATCATGTAGTGTTTCTTCCTCAAATTACACAAGTTTTCACACTAGGCAGCTTCGGAACACCTTGCTCCCTGGTATTGCAAAGGGCTCCTCACGCTGTGACAGTCATCAGCAGTAAGTCCAAGGCACCAATGTTTCCAAACAGACTTGAAGAAGAAATAAAATTTTATACCCCAGCAAGAATTACTGCTTGCCGCGTAACATTTCAAGCTAAAATAATGCTTCTTCAAAGATTTAGGGAAGCAGGATTAGTTTTTTAAACTTGGCTACATCAATGAATCTTGCATCCCATATATACTATACATTATGTTCTCAGATACATTTCACTATGCTAACTCAAGGCTCTCCTAGGGAGGCTGCTTGCAAGAAAAAGACCCTCAACATGGAGGGGATTTACATGTTTTCAAAGAATCTGTGAAACCCCTTGCACAAAGATACCCCATGAATATGGTCAGAGATTATTATACTGCCTGTATTAATCACACAGTGAATGATGATTTATGGAATTCCACAATGATGAACTACGGAGCCTCCCATACACAAAAAAAAAATCACCTCTAAGAGAAAAAGCTGCTCTCGAGCCCATTCACAGTTTTCAAAGCACTCCAAGGAAGGCAGGGCTTGTATCTGGTGACCTTTAATGGGGGTTAGGCACCTACTTACCGTGGAGCCTTCAGAAAATCCCAGACTCTGAATAACTGGATTTTGTCCCATTCTGGAAGAATGAAAGAAAAAAAAGAAAAAGTGTATTGAATTCCTGAATTCTCTGAATTACTCCATAGGTTTTTAAACTTGCATCCAAATGCAAGCTTAGGCAAGCTAGTCACCTACTGACTTTAACAGGACTCTGCCTATGGCATTAAATAACAGTAACTGGAAATAACTTCCCCTGTTACTCAGTCCAGGTAGCCCTTATCACATTTCCGCTTATAAAGCACCTTTCACACGAGGATTTCAAAGCACATCATGTCCATTAATTATACTCTAAGGGCTTGGTAACAGGGTGAGATGAATATTTTCTGCTGTCCCTCAGGTAAAACAGCTTCTCTTGTATATGAACAGCAATTGGTTTTACACCTAGAGAATCTGTTTTTATGAGCAATCACTGATCTGTATGTAGTAAAAAGTATGATTACGTGGGATGGATTCAGTTTGTGCTGAAATGGGAAAGGAGATTACTTTTTCATTCAAAATAACTTTAGTCTAATGTATTTCTTTCTTAACCTGAAGTGAGCATATTAGGCTATTTATTCCCAAAAGGATTTCCAACAGCTGAAGCAATGAAGGATTTAATCCCTGAAATGCTTTTTTTTTCCCCCTTCTTTTTCATAAAGTTGTTTCAGAAAATGCTGTTCCATATATGATCAGAATTATAACCAAAAAGATTTTCTAGGTATCTAATGTCTCCTAGCCACCTAGTAGGGTGTTATAGAATGAAACCTGGACAAACAAAGCAACCAGAGTCAGCTGTTTTGTAAAGGGAAGCTAGTCCAGACTTCCTAAACCAGCTCTAATATCCACTGCTTCCTCTGGGAACACTGTCTTTTGCTCAGAAACCAGACTTGAAGTACAGGACCAAGGATGAGGAACTCATAAAAGCAGAACTTCTCTTCTGTGGGAGCCATCAATATTTTAGAGAAGAAAGAAGGTTACATATTGCAGAGTATTTTCAAATATCCTGTCTACATAAAAAAACAGAAAACAAGCATTTAAGCAATAATGAGCCCATTTAAAACCATAATTAAAGAGTTAACAGGCTTCAGAGCTGGTTGAACTACATAACCCATAAAGGTGACTGCACCAACGCTCACCTCAACATCTCATCCCCTCTGTGTGCCTCACTACCCCCTGCTCTAAAATAGATATTGTGACAGTGGCCTCCTCTGTGAAACACCTTTACACTTACTGATAACAAGGGTTATCCAAGTGCTTATGCACTGCTGGAGAACGGGGACATGAACAATTGTTTCATATAAAGTAACAGACTTCCACAAATTACTGCATTCTTCCTCTCTGAATTCTGCAACGCTAGAAGAAATATTCCCTTCTCAGCCCCAAACCACATTTAGACCAGCTGTGACCTGCTAGGCATAAACGGTGTCGCAGTGATAGTCATTTTAGCAGGTTTACATACATTTCTTCTCTTTGAGTGCATATCATTTTTCTTAATTATTTCTGACCTTTCATCCAGCATGTTATAAGCGTCTTATGAAGAACAGAAAATAAATAGTTTAACCTCCACTTATTCCAGGAGGAGATGGGCTTTTCTAATCTATCCTTAGAGAATAAACTAGCTAGCTGTGCAGATACAGCTTATTAGAGTAAGACAAATAAACACGTACACAACACTGCAGCAACAAAAAGGATGGGGAATACCAGATCGGGGTTTCAGGCTGGAATCTGAGGCTGGGACAAGTTCCAGTTCCCTCCCATGGGCCTGAAACTTTGGGTTTGCTTCTGCTTGTAGCTGCAAGCTGAAGACTGGTAACAAATGTCAGTGCACAGAAGCCCGCGAGGAAGCAATGACAGCAGCCAGTGAGTGAATTAAATCCCCATCCCCGAGAGCGCTCCGACTGGTTCTTGCAGCACATTCAGAGAAGCTCTCAAATGAGTTCAACATCTGAGCTAGAAATAGGAGCTCCTTGGCCTACCTGGAGAGATGTGGTTTGGGGTTAGAGTCACCTATCTGAACTACTAATGCATTAGGGCAGCATTTGATTCTGCACCAACTTTGCAGAAACCTTTCCAAATTGCATGCTATTTGCTGCCTTCAGCAATGCTTCTGTTTTACCTGCAGCAATTATGGAATTAAATATTTGCAATAGTTTTGAACCAAAATCTAGGTTCTCCCTTTGCCAGGCATAAAGTCTAGGAATCTCTTCTGCTTTTTTCTACTCTGTGAACCCAGAGTTTCAGCTTTTACAGGACAGGTGACCGGGGCCTCCACCCTGGAGGAAACCGCAGGCTGATGGACCAGGCAAAAGACAACAAGGCAGCGTGTCCTGATCCAGGATGCAACTCCCACAATGGCATGTGGGCATAGTAGTCTGCAGGAGTAAATGTTCTTAGTGACAGAAGCTGTTTCACTGAAAGCCCCCTGAGGATTCATTATATCAACATCTATCAACCTTTACGGACCTCCTGCACGGCCATGGAGCACCAGCTTCTAAGGATGCCAAATCTAGTGCCAAAGGCTCCAAAAGAGCTTCCCAGATCACATCCAAAAACACCAAAGCACCTTAGGCTGTTGTCCTCACATCAGAAAAACATTAAAATTTTGGACTCTTTCCTCCAAAATACTCAAATCCACAATTGGATTGGAGTTGACTACATCCACACAAGACATCTGACACACTTGCTTGATGACAGATTGTTGTGTGTGCCACCAGAGTGAAAGACAGAGTGTCTGAACACGATGAAACCATTCATCTTACCAACCTGACCTTTCTGATAGCCAGCCAGTAGGACAGGCAGAGCTCCACAGATCACTTCAGAGCTTAGTGCTCTGCTGGTCCTCCTTGATCGGCACATCACCTAATGGATAATAAATTACTGTCCTCCACTCTGATTGGGGGCTGCCTGCATATTGCTAATGCTAATTTTTCAGAACCTACTATCACTCATGCTCTGCTTTCGCAATTTAAAGGGATGCCAGTTCACAGACAATAAATAAATACGCAGGACGGGGATTTCAAGGGTACGTGCAAAGAATTAACTGCACATTCCCTCTGAATTTCAGTGTGATACAAGCTCCTAACAACCCTCACATCCCTTAAAATGTTGCAGCTTCACTTCTGTGCCCCATGAAGCCACAGGCGCCTTTCCCTCCCAACACTGCTGCTGGGATTAGAGAAACTGCCGTCCTTGTCCGCTCCTCAGCACTGTGGGTGATCCAAGGAAGCAGAGTGGGGCTGCTGGGGCTCAGAGGGACACAGACAGGGCTTCCATGCCAATAGCTCCTGCTTTGGGTAGACTCATGAACCAGGAGGGAAAGTCTCATCTGCAGTGAAATGAATCTAGTGAAATTGCACCTCAAACGCTCTCCGGTGCTCTCTCCTCCATCCTTTTCCCCCAGGTTGAGACCTTACCAGTTTTTACTTAATTCCAAGTGTGGTAACTTCCTTTGACACAAGTGCATGAGTAAGCACTGAACAGAAACTGAATAAAGACCTCAGGGTTTTGTCCATTAAAGAAAATGAAATGGAAATGCATCTCTTGAGGTTGGAGTGACCAAGATTTGCTATGGCTGCTCTGGGCCTCTGAGAACGCCAAGAGCTAGCTACACTTTCCTCAAAAGTTACTGTCAGCTCAGTCACTTCCATTAGTTCTGCCACGTGTAAAGACACAATTAGGAGATCTATTTCCATCCTTCACGCTCACCTGGGAGAAAGGTTTGCCCAGAGCCAATGCTGGGGAGCAGCTCAGGTTTCTAGTACTAGCAGTACCTGCTGCAGGAATGCCTGGGATGGGTAAATTCAGTTCTGGGAGCTTTCCAAAAACCTCTAAAGCTAGTGCAGACAGAGCAGGACACATTTGAAAACATACTAGACAATTGTATTCCCTCACCTTAGGTCACTGCTTTCCTGGGCCCGGAAGGATCTGGAGGAAAACGAGAAAACTGGTCCCTAAGCCAAGTGGTGCAATTTTGTCCAAGTTCCCTGAAGGTGAAGGAGCAACCCTGCCTCAGCCAACACTTCTCTCAGGCACTGTGGTGGCGATGCCGTTAATCAAAGGCTCATCCTTATCTGCATCAGCTTTAACCAAGTCTGTGGCAAAGGGAGCTCCTACAAGAATTCAAATGATTGAGAGGTCAAAAGAGAAGATATCACCCAGAAAATAAACCTGCACCCCAAGCTGGACCCGAAAGAGTGTTAGTTCACTACTACATCTGGGCACACGCATTCTCTGAATATTTCTGTTCCCACATTTTCTGGAGTCCCTGTGCTGTCAACTTGGGGGTTTCCCTTTTAAACCAGCGATGACTCTCGCAGGCACCAGGAGGAGGTGCCACAGAGGCCTCCGTGCCATGGAAGGCCACAAGGTGCCCGAGGGCTTCAGGCACTCCCTGCCTTCCTTCCCTCCCTCCCATGCCTGTGGCAAACGTGGCTCCCACCTCTCTTCTTAGCCTGTACTCCTCTCGTGTCTCATTGACTCTCTTCTGGGGAGTTGTTATTCCTGCGTCTGGAACACGGGCAGCCATCACCCCCTTGGCACAGCCTCAGACCCACTCCGGCCTCCCTGGCAGCTGCCTGGGCCCACCAGGAGCATCCCAGCTGTTCCTCATGGTTGCTGTTGGGTCTCCTCATTCTTTACTGGGAAAACCACAAGCTTTTGGTTCAGGCAATGTCTTTCATGGCATTGGTGAATGTGTCTCCTCAGCCCTGGCGGGACTGCTGCCCACCTGCACTGCTAGGCCCCATCGTGCTGCACGTGACCAGAGCCTCCATTACAGGCGCTCCTCTCCCTCGTGATTGAGGGAACAGCCAGACCTAAGAGCCCATGTAGTTATGAAATCTGTGCTGCTTGTTCCTGTAACATTTATTTTCCTCTCTCGTTGGACAGCACGTAAGTTCAGCTTGACCCCTCCGAAACACAGCTGCTGTTTTTCTGCAGCTGGTCACTGCTATGTGGGCAGCATCTTGAAAAGGGAGGTGTAAACAGGGAAAATCAGATGTGAGTTTACATTACTCTGGAGGACAATACATGGAAAACCTGTGATGTAAATTTTAATCCAAGATTTTTAATATGAAGGTTTCTTCCTAAAGCCTTTACAGCTGTATGGAGGATTGGACAAATCCATCTCTGTACAGAACAGAGGAGGATGAGATGCTATTTACCCTAGTTCTCTTTCTCAAATGACAGCAGACTTGCTAGGTTACACACCATATCCCATCTTCATATCCTCAATTTAGGAAAACACTCTGGGCTCTTTGGGATATCATTTATATATGTACTAACAGACTGTAAGTGTAAGCTGGACGTTAAGCACACGTTTCAGGTCCTCACAGCATGTTCTCCAGGCAGAGTGTTTACCTGCACTTCTTCCATTACCGCCTCCTGAAACCAAAGCTTACAGCTTTAAGGGGTGAAGCAACTATGCTGCTTCATTTACCAGTAGCAAATATTCTTCCTGAGAATAATTGCTTACCCAGTGTGGGTTTGTGTAAGAATTAATCAGGGTATTCCATTTAAAATTATTACAAATATCTTTCTATACCTCTTCTCTCTCTGCTTCTCCTCTAATGCTCAGAATCATATAAAATAGTAATGAGCATACATAGCCTTCTGCTGTTTTCATAGACAAGGCAGTAAAAGAGACAGTTGCTGTTCCCCTGAGTTCTAGCCCATGAATCAAAAAGTCTAATCAGCCACGATGTCTGACACATTAGATAGCCCCTGTATCTCATTACTGCTGTATTAAAATCTTTCCTGCTTGAATTTTGTATCTTCTGTGAAAGGGAGAGAAAAGAGATGGAAGAGATAATCAAAAGAGGGCAAGATGAGAGGGCTTAAAGAAAAGTGATTCTCTTTTAACCTCCCCAACGTGACAGCTAGGGATGACACTCGCAGGGTGAGCATGGGACATGAGCACCAGGAACCGCAGGCACCAGGAGCGGGTCCCAAGAGTGCTGGGGCTGTAGGGACACCCTGACACCAGCATAGGCACTGCTGCCTCTCAAGGAAATGCTCGAGGCACCAGCATCGCTTCCCCCCACGTGCCCACCCCGCTCCCTACCACTGCTCTCGCTGCAGCAGGAGACTCAGGATGCCTCAGGTTACGTCACAGGGACAGTTTGTTTGGAAGCGGCGCAAGGGATCGATTCAAAGAGTTTCCTTGGAGAAGGCTCCTTCCAGGCAGCACCAGCCCCTAACTCCCCCCAAGTGCAGGACGGTGGCACCACGCCAGCCAAGCGCCTCCTGGCAGGCTCCATAAACCCCAACCTCCTCGGATGCTCCTGGTGCCGCTTTGTGTGTGTCAGTCTACACTGACTTTTGAATTATGCTCTGAGAAAAGGACTTAGATTTAATTTTGCATAGCAGCCCAATAGAATTATTACATAATTCTCTGAATCAATAATTTGACTGCGCAAGTTTGCATCTTGCCAAATCAAAAAGGACCAGTTCAATACCCACAGGCAGCTGCTAAGAGTTTCACAGATGTATGATATTGAACAATAGATGTCACTGTTATGCCAATAAAAAAGCGGGTTATATTTACAGTTATTGACAGGTCCCACCTCCACAGCACAAAGCAGCTAAGCTAAAGGTACAAAGCCAGAGCGATCACTGACAGATGGGATACCTTTTTAAACAAACTATCCTGTCGTATGTTTTTTCATCCATACAATTACACAAGAATATTTTAAGAGATAAACACCAGTTAAAAAAAAAAGGCAAACAGATACATTTTCCTATGGCTTTATGCAAATCAGTCACTCAAGAATAGTACTACTACCTAAAAGGTACCATGAGTAGAGGAAAAGGAGAACTGGATGTTCTGAGGAGCATAACTGAGAACTAGCAAAGATGGAAACATCTCTGCTTAGCTTTATCCCTTCCCAAGGTGGATGCATGGAGGCAACAGGCACCTCCTTCATCAACAATATATAGGGGACAAATGACCATTTCTGCATAGAAAACACCTGAACCACACACAGAAGTAAGTATTTTCCACACCCAGTTCCTCACCTTACGTCCCTAAATCGCAAACCTTTAACTCATGCATTTGAGGTAGGGAAGCAAGCATGTAGTAAGGCAGGTTTGGTCCAACCTGCTCCATAAAGTGTCCTGGCTAGAAGAGCAGTGGATGACAAGGCTTGCTAAGGATGACCTGCTCTTTCCACCTCTCCTCGCCCACCAAGGCACCAGAAACGTGATTCTGTGCAAGCTCAGTGCGCCCAGATGCTTGGCCTGCACACGCTGCTGCCTCTTGCTGCTCACTTTCCTCCTGCTTGGATTTTGTTGCTACGGGTTGCACCACAAAGCAGGATTACGCAGAATGTGGGCAGCTCCCACCATCCTGCTCAGTGGCCAAGGACCTTCCCAGGAATGTTCTCTCTAGTTTGTTGACCGGACTGTGCTTGCTATTTCAACAATACTACAATACAGAACGAACCACTTCTGCTTTTATTTACCTCTCCAATGGAAGTTTTACAGGTAAACAGGATCCTTACATCTCAGCTTCGCTCTTCTCCTGTGTTATTTCTTTTTACCATCTCACTTGCAAACACCTCCTCACATGTCACATCAAAATCTGTTGCTGAGGAAAGGATGAGGAGGTCACAAGAAGAGGAATGCCTCAATATGAAAGCACAAAGAAGAAAAAACTTCAAGGAATAGTCTGAGGAATAACAACACTGTTTCCATCATGTATTCCTTGCAGCACTAAAGGGGAGCAAGAGGCAGAGCACCAGGTGAATTGCTTCACAACGTAATGTCTTTCAACATCTCCTATGAGATACTACGTGCTTCTGTAGAAAAACAAAAGGGATACAAGTATCTCACAAATCACAGTTCAGGTGCATATTTCAAAGATTCACAGGATTTGGGCACAAAGTAAGAAATGGACGATTTGCAATATGATGTTGCCTGATGGCATGGATGAATTTCAGCCACAAGCTTCCAGGGTGAAAGGCTAACTATGAAAGTTCCCTCTTTTTGCATGTACCTTTACAGCACTAATACAACTGTATTCCTGGACACCATGACATCGAAAGTGCAAAACTTCAGCATCTATGGGAATACAAACGTAGATGGGCATCACTGAACATACAGTACTGACTAAAGCTATTATTAGCAACAACACTCAGTCTCTACTTGGAAAATCCCAGTTGCCTTGGGCTTTGTCTGAGCAGAAAACTGGAGAAAGCTCTGACTAGACCTTGTGAGTTAGCCTCATGATAACAGGCTGCACTGTAATACTCAGACAATAATAAAGCCCCAAATACAGGGCTATATTCAGCTGTGCTTACTTGATGCTAAATCGAGCAAACTGCACAGCGGCTGCGGCAGAGGCAGGACCAGAAGGCAGCTTGTTCTCCCAGACTGTCTTTGCAGAGGGCAGTTTATTCTGATCCATTCGTTTGCAGCCACCATTTTGGCTGACACTTCCGAGCTGACGTGGAAACTGCAGCTGCTCCAGCCGGCGGATCTGGGGGGCCGAGGCTGGAGCCCGCGCAGTTCCCACTGTGCTGGGCCGGGCGCGCTGCTCGTCTCACGTCTGGGCTGCAGCCCTGCCCAGCGCTCCCGCCCCTGCCCGGCTGCCCAGCACCTCTGTCCATGGCTGTGCACATGTGGGATGTGATGGGACACCCGGATGAGGGCTGGGAATGGGACCCCATGCCCAGGAGAGTCTCAAAGGTGCATTTTGCAACTGCACCTTGGCACTGCCCAGTCCCCCCGGTGAAGTCCTTCCTGGTCCTTCCATAGAGACAGAGTCACCAAATAACGTCCCACAGTCCTGAACTTGCCCTGTGCTGCCAGCTCAGGCCAAGATAAAGGGATTAAGTTTGTCTTGCAAGCTCAAAGGTAATTCATTTGGAAAAAAAAAACAGACAAGCTCTTTATCAGTGCAGTATCCCAGTGAAGATTTCTGCCCTTCCTGCTTCCCAGGTGTGCTGGACGCACAGCCGATGGGCACAAACACTGGCTAACAGATAACGGATAACTGGAGGATTAGCTGAGAGCAGAGCTACAGCGGTTCCTTTCCACGGGCCTCATCACTAGCGCCTGGAACAGGAGGATTTAAGAAGAGTTGTAATGAACAACTTTTTTGAACATCCTCTTTCTAAAGTTCTGGTTCTAAAGTTCGTAAGATAAAGTAAGTATTTGCTTTAAATATGGCCTTCTCCTTGGAGGTCTTTGACTTCCCCTTTCCAAGCTTTTTTTATGCAACCTAGAAGTCTAGAAAAGCAGTTCTAAAGTTCCAATAACGAAATAAGCGCAGGAGGCCCACCAGAAATGATATGCTGGTCTTCTGTGAGACACAAGAGCTGGCAGGACCGGCACAGACTGGGGAGAGCTGCAAGGGGAGATTTCAGTGCACGGCAGCAGAGCTCCCACGCCACGGCCGGCAGGGACAGCCACGGCTGCACGGGAGCAGGCTGAGCCCGGAGGAGGGTGAGAGGATGCTGGAGAAGAGAGGAAAGCGACCGAATGGTTCAGAAAAACTGCGGATGAATCAAGTGAAGCTCCCAGCAGATTGTGGTGTGACTGTCCCTGCAGCTCGAGGGAGTGTGGGGCGATTCAGGTGCCTTGGACAGACGGAATTCATCTTGGAGGACTCCTGAAGGAAAACACGTGGCATGGAATAAACAAGAAGGAAAGTTAACCGGGATTTTAACGCAGATTGTATTGAGATATGGACGCACTGTGACAGTGCCCTGACCAAATTAGCATGCAAACCTTGATATGAAAGATAAGAATACGTTTTACAGTCAAAGGCATGGTTCCAAGTTCGGCCTAAGGAAAGCAGCAGTTGGAGAATTCAAGCAATATGTACGTTATTTACTTTGCAATGGGAATTGCTGCCCAAGGAAGCTGTGGGTATCTATATTGGGCCCTCAGGAAACTCTTGGCACAGTGAGGACTGCGCTGAAGTCAAGCAGAGGCATATGAAATACTGGGGGACAAAAAATCCCTAGGAACTAGGGACTGCTCAAATTACAAATAACAATGAGACTTTCCCTAGAAATAACACAGGTAGGAAGAGAACAGACTTAAATCTCTGTAGCATAACCAAATAGTAGTATTTACGTTTAATTATCAGACATTAAATGATTAGATTAACCAGGCTGTGTTTATACAACGCTCGCTTTTCTTGCTCATTCAGCTAGAATCAGCTACAAACAGAAATGCACCCCATAAATGTGCTTCAGTTGTTTAACAGGCTAAGTAAATAGCTGACCTTACTATAATTAATTAGGAATCTTTATTTAATTGAACATTCATGGCCACCAGAGCAATGCAAGCTGAAAGCCCAGGACACTTATCTGATTCTGACTTCACTACAAAAAAAGTCTGTTAAAAGATCAGGATGGATTTTCACTGAACCTGTGAACACACAGGCGGGCTCTATGGACACCTGTAGATGTGGTGACCTTCCGTTTTCAAGCTCAAAATACAAAGGGGGCTCTGTGGCTACAGACCCAGAGAAACCTGTTAAAAGTCTTGCTAAAATGACAGGAAACAAGAATGAGTTTCTTCCACGTACACAGGCTTTCAGTTTAGAAAGTACAGGGAAATCATGTTGATGAAGATCATCAAAGAAAGAAAGGAGGTCAATCAATACTTCATATAACCAAAAAAGATGGAAAAGGGCTAATTCAGTGAACTCCTTTAGCATCGTCCTTGTACAGCAGCAGGGTGTGCTTGTGAGTCAGCGGCTGAGCTCAGATGCAACCCGCCTCCCGAATATGTGACTACAAACAAAGACAGAATAAAATTCATTTTCCTATCCCCTGCAAGCCATCCCGCCCTGGTAAGACTTTGTTCCAGCTCATTAAAACCGTATTTCGAGAACTGCGCCCAACTCAATTAATTCTGAGCCCTTTTTGCCAAAATAGTTCATGCTAATGATTTACAACTAACGGGCAGCAGCAGCGTGTGAACAGCAGGAGCTTAGATGTGGAGTTAAGCGCCATGGATAGCCAGGAGAGCCCATCTATCGCTCGCCTGCTGTGGAAAACACTTCCTGCCCCCCATAAGTGGGAATCGGCCAGAGCACCCCAGCAAGGGAGCACACAGCCAGGGTACTCACATGCACCTGCACCCAGGGGCATGCAGCTCCTGCTCCTATGGCCATTCCCTCAAACACAGGGGTCCACGGGGAATGCTAAGGAAAGAAGCTCTCAGACAGGTGGGTTTTCCCTCCATCTTGACAAGTCCCCTCTAGATACAAGGCCCTTTTATCAAAGGAACTGGTGTTTCCTTATTTTTCATGTGTATTTGCAGGCAGATTGCATCTTCATCTGGCAAGCGATACCTCCATCTCTGAGCACTACTAGCTGCTGAAACCAAGACGGAAACAAATAGGATGCCAATACAGAAATGCTTGTAAAGGGCACTGAAGCCGAAAGGCGTGGCGGATTATTACTGCGAGGAGCCGACCGCATTTAAACAGCACTTGGTGTCTAATCATTTCATCACTGAAGAAAAAAACAGGGCAAAGCAGAAGGAGCGGATGCTCCCTGCTCCTAGTTCCGCCCTGCCTGCACCGCTGCTAAGGTCTTTCCCGTGACTTCCTCTGACTCCGGATCAGCTGCTTGTCATGTTTGCTGGGATAAATGGCTGGATGGGACCAACAACTAGAGAGAGATCAGACAGGGTGAGGAAATGGAGGGAGATTGTCATCGATAGATACAATTTTTAGCATTTAATTTCTTCCACTGCTTTGCTATCCTTCCAAGAACTTCAGCTAATTAATTTGCAAACTGAATATCTGAATATTAAGCACAGGTAGGTGCCTGATCCTGTAAGCTCTCTCCAGAGAGCGGCTCTGCAGCGGTTCTCCTTGGGGATGGTGCCACAGGCTGCATTACAGGGACAGGCACCCGCCAAAGGTGCTTCTCTGGATGCAGCTTTTCCAGCCTCCGTCAGGCCTCTGAGAGCCGCGTCCCTCTGCAAGGCTTCATGGCACATCCTCTCCGCATGGGCTACACAAGAGCCAGGATCCTTCATCTGATTTTTGCGAAGGAAGGTCCTAGCATTTGTTTTAAATGACTCCTGAGAACTTGATTAAGACAGACAGACGAGGGGAGAGCAAACGAGAGTAAACAGATGCTGTAAGAAAAAACACTGCTTATGCCATGGCAAAATAACTCCCATTTCCCCCAAGTATTATCATTGAATGGTTAAGGTTGGAAGGGACCTCTAAAGATCATCTAGTTTATGCTTAAAAATGGCGCTGCTCTGCATGAACACCTTTTAAAAACCACACCAAATGCGTTCCTCACCTGCATTTTGGTGAAGAGTGGCAGAATAATGGGAATAGACGCATCTAAAAAGCTACATACATAAATATGTGTGTGTATATATGCACGCACATACGTGTGTATATATATACATATATAAATGTTTTACCAGCATGAGAGGAAAATCTACACAGATCAGGCAAGTAACATTTTCTGTAAGTCCTTTTCTTATAAGTCTGATCCTTGCAAAATAAGGCTCTACTTTTCACAACAAAAAAAAAAATACTTGAAAGCACCACAGGAATATTCTCCTACAAGTCTGAGCCACTACTTTCAAGAAAAACCACCAGGATTTCCCTGCAGACACACTTAAGAATTTTTTAAGCAGCCAAGATGCTGGGAGTTGAGGCAGCGGCACTGCAACAGCTCTCATCTTAGAGCACTTGTAGAGGATGGGGCCCGGCGCAGCTACAGCGCACGGGATCTCTTGGCACTCAGCTGGCTGCCGCCCTGTTCTTCCTTGCAAAGAACCGCCCGGAAAGAGCGGACTTTTTCTTGGATCTCCGTCAGGATGCCGATCTTTTGTCCCAGGACTGCTTCAAACTGCGCAGCATAAAAATCTACGTCGTAGTCTATCTCTTCAGCCACTTCTAAGAATACTCTCAACCACCGCAGAGATTCCTGATGCTCCTCAATAAGTGTCCTCTTCTCCATCTCCTTCCTCTTCTTCTGCGTTTTCCCTCTGGCACTGAAAGTGAACAACTGGGGAGCGACTTCCCCCTCTGCCTGTACCCTCAACTGCTGCGGCTCAGCTGTCCCGGGCAAACTCTGCAAAGCCCAGAGTTTCTTCCCATCTTTTGAGCGGTACAGGGACCGCGACACCTCCTGAGAGGGCTGTCCAAGGGCACTCAAGCTCACGCCCAGCTCCTTCACGCGGTTGGCGTAGCGCAGCGTGTTCAGGGTGTGCTCGCAGGACCTCATGCCCGGGGACACAGTGGCGATCATGCAGGTGGAGGAATTCTCCCCAATGAAGGAGTCCCGCAGCACCTGGGTGAGTTTGCTAGCTCGGAAGGGCGTGTGGGCTTTGTTCCGGCCCAGCGCTCGGATACACTCCTTCAGGGCCAAGAGGCTCTTATTAATGTCAGCCCCCTCCAGCCGTGTCTGCCTGTCTGCGGTGCAGATGTCAGCTCCTCTTTCATTCCCAGCCAAATCGATCAGGGAAAACTTGCCGTACAAATGGCCCCTCTTCTTGAGTAGGATCTGGAAGATGGCGTGGCTCCGGGAAGAGTGGGTGTTGGCAGATGTCTGGCCTGACATGCGACACTTGCTACCAGTTTCTATCAGCTTGATGACATCTTCTACGCCGGTGATCTCTTGTTCCAGGAGTCCTACCACCTGAATTTGTTGTTTACCATCTTCTAGCACCCTAAGTTGCTTCTTCCAGTTCAGCAGGTCAAACACCTTGCCCCCATAAATCTCAAAGAAGGCACCGTAGACCCGAAGCTCCAGCTTCTGGCAGTTCGGGTCCTGCAGCCTGCTGAAGACGTCCTCGGCTACCAGGACGTAGATCCCTTTGGAGCACTCTGTGTTCTTGATGGAAAAGTCTCCTCCCATGGTGTAAGTCTTGCCACTGCCTGTCTGGCCATAGGCAAAGCAGGTGGCCATGCCCCCCTGGAAGACAGTCTCCACCAGAGGCTGGGCAGTGTGCTTGTACACCAGCTCATTGGTGGCATGGTCATCGAAGGCAATGTCAAAGCGGAAGACCTGATTTTTCAGGTATCGAGTGAGGTCCAACTTTTGTTTGGCTTCATGCACCATCACCACGTCCTGGCAGGGCACGGTCACCACATCGAAGTCGTTGAGGTCGGCTTCATACTGGTTCAGCGGCCGCTTGCGGACACACACAGAGATGCGATGGGGCCGGCTGGGCTTGGCGGTCTGCACGGCCTCACGGTCCAGGTGGCTGCGGTATTCCTGGATCATGTCCATCACATCGGCCCTGGAATGGAGTGACGCGGTGGCCTGCTGGGCTCGCCGCTCCCTCATCTCCAGGCGCCGGCGCTCCCGCTGTTCCTGCAGCCTCTCCACCTGCCGTACACATGGCGACGTCCACCGACGGTTACAGCACCCTGTGCCAGGTCGGCGAGCCACGGGCTCCCTGCCATCCCCGGATGGCTTCTCCACCTTGATGGGCTGCGGCAGCATTTCGATCACCAGGCTCTGGTCCCCTCTGGCTGATGGCAGGGCCTCAATGCCGCTTGTTGGCATGCTCCTTGGGGCCAGGTGTGGGTTGAGGGCGAAGGCGAGCTGGAGATCCACCTTCTTGCCCTTGTTGGCCCCTTTCTCGATCCACTCCACGGTAATGCTGGAAGTGTTTCCATGGAGCTCTGTCACCATCGCTTGGTGGATGCGCCCATCGCTGCGCTTGATCTCCAGGTAGGTGCCCACCTGGATCTGCCCAAACTCTCCAGCCATGTGGTCCCCAGGATGTGGCCAGAGCTGCTGGGATGGGGGAGCCCTCCCAGCTTGGGGGCCGGACAGGCAGGGCCAGAGCCTGTGGGGGACACCAGGCCCGGGGGTGGGCTCTGCACAGCCACCCTACACCTGGCCCCACCTCACAATGGGTGACCCCACCCAGGGGCCTTGAAAGGGGGAGTGGCTTTAAAATAAACAAATCTGCATTTTTCACCGGCTGCCACAGGTTCAAGGACCGCATAAAGCTGCCATTACCTGAAAAGGCCCATGTGAATCTGCAGGCTGGTGGGTGGCTGCCGCGACACATCAGGTCTAATTGGATCAGTCACATTACGTTAAGCTAATGGGACTGACACAAGAATTTATAGCAGCGAAACAAGTGCAGGGATTCAGCCGAGCATTTCTGTCCTGCAATGACCACAAAAATGGAGAAAACAAGATGTTGTTTTCAATTACTTGAAACATACATTTTGAATTATTCTAAAAGGCTTTGCATGCCTTGAAATCCCACTTGAAGATAAATGGGTTTAATATCAAATGAATGAAGAAGAGCAGTGGTGAGAGTGCAGCAGCTGTATCTGCACTTACGTGGATAAAGTTGGTATCATTTTATTAACTAGAACAGTTGATGATATTTTTAATCCATTTCCGTAATGCTTTTCAGTCATCTAGATTCCTGAAAAGAGAATTTCAAAGTCCTGGTTACAAGAAAATCTTTTTAGCAGCCTGACATATGTGAAGAGATTTGGTTGACTGTGACAGGTAGATTCAGACATTCAGCGATGAAGACTGTTATTTACAAAAACACTCTAATCCCATGCTAAACAGCAGAAGAACCTTTGCAGAAATACTAAAATTATATAAACTTGAAGAAAAGAAATTCAGAAGATTTAAGACGGTGAATAATTATCTCCATTTGTTCTTGCCTTTGGATTGATAGGACTTCAAATGATGAATTCGAAGAGTCTGACATCACCAAAGCCTAAGGTTAAGGACAATCTTCGATGTCCTTATTTACCAGCACCTTTTGCAGCCAAAACACCAATTAACACATGCCATAACTTCCTGAAGGACAGTAATTAACATTCACATCTCTGTCTAGGATGCAGCCACCCCTGCTGCTGATCTTACAGATACCTGTTGACTAAAGCCTCACGCTTCAAACATGCTTCAAAGGTAACTCAAAACACTTCTGCCTAGAGAAAAACCTCTGCTATGGAGAGACCTCATTCCTGGGTCTCCATCTGACGCTGCCAGCCTGATGGAGCAGTAAAACGGGAGCAACTTGCTGAGGTTTTGCAGTTAAAACCTGCCACGTACACATTGAGACACGCTTGAAGAAATACACAGCGTCATGGATATAGAGTAGGGTAAAGCTGTGATTTTTAAGGGATTGTTCAGCTTTGCACAGCAACATGACATGACACTTAGCTGAAATCCTTTTGTCAAATCCAGAGGTCAGAACAGGCTGGAGGAGTCGGCTGTATCCCACGAATGGGCTGGAGGGATGGAGCGAAATCAGTCCTTGTGGCAAACTGACTTCTCTGCTTAACATTTGGAGCCCTTTTTAGAATCTCAGAGAGGCATCAGAGCTCAGATGAGCTTTTGCTTGAGGAACTGGATATTTGCTCCTCGAGAGCTTAACAGCTTCTGCTCCTCGAGGACACGCGCGCGGCAACGTGCACTTCAGTAGCTCTGCGATCGCACCCACTGTAAGCCCTTGCTCATCTTAGTTTTAATTAGCAGCGTCTTTGTAACAGCAGATGACCCAATTTTAAGCAAGTACTGAAACAGCCTCAGATAACCTTAACACAACTGGTATTTTTGGGGTGTTACTAGGCTTTCTCGAGCCTTGCGCAGAGAAAGATGGCTTTTTAGAGGCTACTAACTGAGTGAGGTTTGCTAGGCAACTGCAGTTAGATGTAGATTCATTTTCCAAAGCTCTTACAACTCTTTCCAGCCCAAATAATTACTAAAGGAAAACAGTAGACTTCCAAATGCTGTTATATATTACCACTACATGGAAGTTGTGACCTATGATAATACACTTGGTAAATAGCATATCTCCAGTTCAAACACCGACCCAAAGAGGAGCCAAAGGTGCCAGGAGTTCCCATAACTGGATCACAGAATAAGAAAACAAATGGATACCAGTGTCAAATGCTGCTTTACTGTGTAAGTAACCAATGACATAAATTACTAAATATAAGCTTAGAGCATGAAAGCTAGAAACAAGTATTTCCAATGGGTTCATATTTGATAATTATAACAAGTTTTAAATAAGGCAGCATTTTTTCCCTTTACTTTCTTGATTCAGTGTTTTCTGCTGTTGAAGACCTAAGGATCCTTATTTGAGGCATAGCCCCAGTTATATCTCATCATTTGTCCCTGCATCTTAAAAACACTATTTGCATAGGGCTACTTTATAATTCCAACGTGACAATATGATATAGCCTGTGAATTATAGAGGAGGAATTCACACTTGCTGCACTTAACAGCTCTCGGCTTCCAGTTTAATACCCTGCTTGGGAAGTGCTACCCAATAAGTCACTCCCGGAGTGTCTCACTGCTCCTCATCTAATTGCACTTATGATTTTGTACACAAGAGAAATAAAACTTAAACAGGTGCATCATTTATAAAGAATATATTAAAAAGAAAAAGAAAAGATGTACTTATTGTTAGTATGACGTTTCTTGTCTTAAACTCTGACAGCTATTAATGGTTTTGATAGTTATGTGCTGGTGACAAGCTTTTATCATCAAATCAGAGATCAGAGCAAAACAGGGATCAATTAAACAGTAATTTAAAACAGAAATGCAAAATCCTTGTCCTAAATTACAAGCATGAGAGTAGGAATGTTATTTTAAAAAGACAATGATGTCCTTAAGTGTGGACATTCTGTGCAGCCACAGTCCCAAACTAAACTCCAAGCAAGGGACCTGCCTGGGGACACGGAGCACATACTCGGGCTCATGTGAAACCAAAGCTGCCTTCCAGCTCTCCCAGTAAGGGCCTTCAAAGGAAATGACTGCTCAGACATTCATTTATTTTCTGTTTTTCAAAACCTAAGAAGGAAATAAATCCCGAAGAACCATTTCAATATCCCACTTTCCCTGCAGCTGCCTGGAGAAGGAAGAGGGGATGGGGATGGAAAGAGCCAAACCGTCACCACTCTTGTGGGCATGTATCCCATGAAACGTCACCGAGCCAAAGGCTGGGCTTTAATCCAGATTCATGCTCACAGGGATGGTTATTTATTGACCATCATTAAAGCAGCATCTCAATGCTTTTAGTCAAAGTCAGGACTAAGCTGTGCCAAACAGTCCCTAGATATTAGCACAGAGAGAAAATTTTTCTTCGCTGAGTTTTTAGCAGGGGTTTAACAAGGTACTTAAGAAGTGGAGAGGAAAGGGAAGGAATAGGCCAGGCTCTCCAGGGAGAACAGGGGAACAGCCTTTTCCCAGTCTTTAAAGTTTTTATCTGTAAAGAAAACCCCAAAATAAACTCACACACACACACACCATGCAAAAGCCTAAAATCTTCTAACTTATTAAAAGCTTATTAAACACACTCTTCAAAATAATTTGCAAATGCACAGGAAGTTTTTTGCCTGCATTTTTTAAAACATCACCAAATTAAGGAAGAAAGTAAAGGATATCCAATTTTGCTAGAAGATATGAGAGAATAAATGCAATGTGCTGCAGCAAAGACAACACACAGTGCATCAAAACAGGAACATTTACAGGATGCAAAAGACGAAGTTCCACATTTCTTCTATTGCTTTTCTACTGCTACCAAGCCAACCGTCAGCTTGTCCTGCGAGCAAAAACTTGTGGTTGCAACAGTCAATACAGAGAAATTGTTCTTTGTACCAAAATCCACATAACTTTAAGATTAAGCATGATGGCAAACACCAGTTTCCATCTCACACATTGTGAGAGCTGCACCATGCGAAGATCTGCCCACACAGGTCCCTGCAGGACCTGGACCCTGGTCACTATTTGTTTCTTTGCTTTGTTTTTCTTTTTTGGCTGCTGTTTGTGCAAAAGCAGCCTGGCTAAGGGAAACAACTGCTGTTCTTGAAGTGTCGAAGCACAGATGGGCTCCACCACACCGAGAGGCTGCAGGACTTGCATAACGTTCTGCTGAGGAACGGGACCGCTGCCAGCTCCGTACATTCCTAATAGAGCTAAAGTCTGCTTCTCCGCGCAGTGGAAACAATGTTCATTCATCTTACCAAGTAATAAAAACCAAAATAAGATAATTATCGGTGTCGTGTTAGGAGAGGATAAATTCCAGCAAACTCAATGGAAGTTGCAGATTACAATACGTTACCAAAAAAAAAAAAAAAAAAAAAAAAAAAAAAGCAGTATATCTTTTTTCTCAATGTTTTAATGAGGCATACTCAATTTTTATTATTATGTCTTTACTAGTCTCTTGCTGGCAGAATGCAGTATTTAGAATTAATGTAACTAATCTGAAAACTGGAGAGTGAATGCTGCTAATTTACACAACAGTTTAGTTGGGTCTAATTCATTTCATAGTTAGAAACATTCTGTTAATGTTTAATACATAGAGAAGCTTTTAGGAACAAACTCTTCCTAATTACTGAATCTTTCTATCCTCAACTGGCTGAAAGTGTAAAGAGAGTCGTACTTAAACGCTCCAAGATCCACCACACAAGACTTTCATTAAAAAAAATACAGAGTCACGCAGTCATACAAGTGCTTTAAGCCTTAACATTTCAGAGGACTTAACAAATGTTAATTAAAATCTGATCCGACTCTTAGAGCCATGCAGGTGTCTGGGCTTTCTTTAAGCCACCACAATCGGCAATTCTGAGCCGCCTTCCTTGCCGTGAGATCCCAAGACAGCAATAACTTAAAGAGATCAAGCCCAAAGTCAGACAAGCCCCCTACACACACTTATTTCCTAGGTCTTGCTACCCGAAGTGCTGCATAACCTTCCTGCTCTTCGAAATCACAAGAAAAATAAGGCTTTGCAGTGCTGAAAATCACACTACTTATTTACACGCTCACATATGGACTTCAAGTAACTAACTTTAGATGCTGAAGTCTGAAAGCTGAGACAGGTAATAATTTAAAAAGTTAAAAAAAGAGGACTGTTGAAGGCTGTTATCCTCTCTTGGTCTCCAAAAGCAGGCGCTTGCTTCCCAGTAAGCTGCCTGCCATTATAATGATTGATCTTGGTGCTTTATGAACAGCATATGCAGCCCTTCTGTGTTTAGATAAAAGATTACAAGGACTATCAATCCTCATGCACTGGTGTATAATATTAAAATGATCGAGAATTAATACATTCCTACCATGGACTAAAGCTATTTAAATATATTAGCAGTAGCTCCAATCTGCAGAAGGGCTGAAGCCCTGCCAGACACCCAGCCTGCCAGATACGGCTTAGTCTTTGGTGGGTTACAAATCTTCATATTTCAGTTAATTTCTTCTGCTAAGCATTTCATCTTACTCCCAGCTCCTTTAGGACCTAACATTTGAGGATCAGCAGTGCCAAGGAACCAGTGGGACATAAGCAAGAGCTCTCCTTGCTTGCCGGGCCGCAGCAGCTGCTGAAGCTGGAGATGTTCGTGCGTTTGGGGCCAGAGGTGTTGGGAAGGAATCATGTGCTGTGCTCCCAGCTTAACTCAGGAGTATCTTCATGTTCCTTGTAGCATTCTTCTACAAATAACAGAAAAATGTTTTGCTCTCTCTCATGGCTTCTCTCATGGCCTCGGCGAGGCTTAATTTTTATGAAGGGCTCTATATGTTGTCAGTATTAAAACAATCTTACGTGAAGGGTAGGACTGCAAATGCAATAATGTGATATAGTGTGGTAGGGGGAAATCAAATCAGCCTCCAAAAACTCAATAGCTCTTTAGCACAGATCAGCTGCTATGTGGGAAATACCTTTGAGGAGCAGCTCTGGTGTCCTCCAGTGTAACGGCCCTTCCAGTATCTTTTATAAAATGTTTCTCTGTCTCCCGCACCAAGACAGTGCTCCTTAGGCCCTTCTTACGACACGACCCCAAATTTTCAAGAGCAGCTGGTGGGACTGCCTGTGTCTTGCAGCAGCCACACGGTACCTCCAGCTAGCTCTGAGGGAAGGAGGAGGGCAGACACACTACAGCTGCCGTGCTCACTGCCAAATGGGCTGTAAATAACCCATTTCTGTGCTACAGTCTCAAATTTTTTACACACATGGGTGTTTAAAAGTTTTCCAAGTTATTGCTAGCAGTTGTATATTGGCCAATAAAAGAAATGGCTTTCCTGTGTTTTTTTTTCCTCCCTTCCCCCATTTTGGGTTTACGTATCTGCTCACAAAGCCACCTCATACATAATGTAGGGCAATAATCCGCAGGCCGCACGCCTTGCCCGTGTGTAAACAGCAGGAGAAACCCATTACTCACACTGTAGCCTTCAAACGCAGCTCGAGTTTGACAAACATTAAACAATTTGGACTGGCTGCAGAAAGCAGAGCTTCCTCTGAGCGCCTCTCACGAGCCTCATCATCCAGCTCTTCCTCAGAAAAGCCAGGCAGAATTAATGATTTCTGCAGAGCAAACGAGTAGGTGTCAAAGCAACGCTCAGGAGCGCTCCCAGGTTCTCCTCAGCGAGAGGGAACAGCGTTTCACCGATCCAATGTTTGTCCTCTTGGCGTTTTTTTCTACCCACCTCAACCGCAGCCACTGTGTGGTATGTCCATGAGCATCCAGTTGTGTGTGTTATTGGACACGCTACCATTTGATAAGAATTTAAAATAAAGCATTTCCTTCTGCGAGGTAGCCCAGTCTCACTTGTTTGTGTTTCATTCACGTAGCTG
Organism: Nothoprocta perdicaria; assembly: GCF_003342845.1. NCBI lineage: Eukaryota > Metazoa > Chordata > Aves > Tinamiformes > Tinamidae > Nothoprocta > Nothoprocta perdicaria. The sequence goes on from NW_020455710.1 coordinate 1,016,500, forward strand.
AAGCGCAGCGCCATTTTCTGCTAAAATAGGTGTCTTTTTCCGCAAAAATTTGAGGTGCGGGCTCTCTTTCTGCTTGCTTTTAGCCGGCTTGCACTAGAGAATTGGATATGGTTGGCTCTGCTTTTCCCGGATGGGAATATCCAGCAGGGAATCTAGGTGCTTCCAGCAAGCAGCAGTGCCCCGGGCTCCTCTACAGAGCATAAAGCCCGGTCTTCTGCTGAACAGATCTCTAGCAAGCAGCAAATAAAGGATTAACTGCCTGTAGCACTAGCCCTTCCACTAGAATATTTATAGCTTTCCAAATTATTAGCTTTTTAATTAATACTGAAAGATCTGAAAGCACCTAACTCTAATTATATTAACGAATTACAGACATGAAAATTAAAATTCAGTCACTCTAATATTCTGCTCAGAAACGTGCAGAGAGATTTGATGTTTTGCTAATAAATGCTTCTCAGCTGTTATGTTACTAAATAAAAAGAGAAAATGTACCTTTCTGGTGAGCTTTAAGTGCTCCTGCCCTCGCTTGGAATTAAACAGCCAATACAAACAGAAGCTCTGGAAATAGAACATACTCATCTCTCATCCTCTTTTCAGCTGTAGCATTTTACGGGAGCACAAGCAGTGCTTATACTCGGGTAGCAGCTTCACATGCACATTCTGGTTACAGTCAGCTTCGTTCTCTCTCCTTTTTCTCGCTGTCCATAAGTATATGCACTGTGAATACACACTCACAGGGAAGGAATTGGAAGGCTTTTCAATGCAACTCCTGTATCAGCTTTATCAGCCCTTCCAGAAATGTAACGTTCCGGTCCTGGCCAGTCAAATACCCTCGTTTATTTTCTCCCACCAAAGAATTACCCCAGGGCTAACTGGGTTGCATTTGGCAACTCAGTGAATGAGGTGCCAATGCAGAGGGTGCTCCCACATCAGACCTACTCCCGACCTGCTCCGCTTTTCCAAATGAAGCAGCTGGGTCTGCAGAAGGACAGTGACAGGAGGGGAACAGCCCACGGTGGCTGCAGCATTGGTCGGGCACCCACCTGTACTGCCCCACGGCATGTGGCTGCAGCGGGGCTGCCAGGAGGACTCGGGACACGAGCTCCCCACTTTCCCACCATGCCTATATGTTACAGTACGCCTATACACACAGTATGCATATAGTAAATGTGCATGTAATGCACAGTGGCCAGCCACTTCATGAAAAGGCAAATTAAACATTCTGCAGAGGCCCAGAAAAGGTCTTCTGTCACTTATAGCTAATATAAGGCTAATACTGCTGATTAATGAGGTGCAGGTTAGAGGGCTCCTAAGACTTGCTCTCTGCACCAACTAAGCGCGAAGGGCCCAGCATTAGCACTCATTTAGTTTCACTGCAAGTGTGATGATACATAGCTGTGCTAGAAGATTTCTGCCTTAAGGAGATTATACTAAGTCATGTAACTTCAGAAAAGTTTTCCCTTGGTTACTCGAGCGCAACTGCAAAATCAGATCCTCCTGCAGACACAGACACATATTCTGCCGTATAATCCAGATTTCTCGCTCAATCTTTTAATATCAAAGTGAATGAAACACCCATCCAGAATAGCTAGCGCTGCTTTGGGAGTCGCAGAATCATCTGTTAGTTTGTTTTATCTAACACACAGTGGAAGTAACAGCCTGATGACTATGCTGTAACCGGATTACTGGAAGATTTGTTATGAATTATTGCATGAAAAGACAGCAGTATGTGCGGTGTATGCCAGCAGTATAGGCTGGTTTTAGCCACACACATGCTTTATACTCATCTTGGCATGTTATCAGTTACTGTAATTTATGTAATAAATTGTGCTCAGGGAGCCACCTGTGCAAGCTAAACATACAGGGAGGACATAGGCTCAACAGCACAAGTAACATATATATGACAAAATGCCTGGCAAATACTAAACATCATGATTCAGAGGCTGATGAACCTACAGGACTATCCTCTTTGAATGGCTGGTAGTTCAGCAGATCTGCACAATGTGCTTTAATGCAAAAGATCAATGCATAATTTTAAAATTGCGGTTTTATTGCTGGAGAATAACATAAAATTGAACAGAATGACCAAAGAGCAACAACACGCCATGGATTTATATGTCTCTGTGCATGGTGAAGGCTTCAGCTTCTGAAGCCTTCTCAGTAGAACAGCTACAACTAACCTCTTTGTTCCTGTAATTTGTTTTCTGGACAGAATTCCCTGCATTTTCTATAAATTTGAGCAATTGCTTATAGCTGCTTGAAAACATGTTTTTAACAACACAACCAATTAAGGGAGCACATCAGCAATGTAAACAAGAAAAAAAAAAAACAGCACATTAGGAGTGCTCACCAGCTCTAACCCATTGCTTCCAAAGGAACTACAAGAATTTAACTCTGTTTACAGCCTTACCAGATCCAGGAAGCATCAAGAGGTGGCTGTGGAGTCTCCATCTCCAGCAGGTGGAGCAGATCATCTCCAGAGGCCGGCACTAGGCTCAACACTGTTGTGGTTCTCTGAATATTCCCTGCCCAAAGAAACACTAGCAAAAGCACCTGTGTTATCTGTCTACCTATCTTTATTTAAATCAATAGAATGCATTTTTATACTAACATTTTGCCTCTGAATGTTAGAAGCAAACGTTTTGCTTCCAAATATTGACTGCTGAGGTAAGTGGTACTGATACACAAAGTTTCAGTTAACAAGAAGTACATAATGCTCCATGCTAGTCCAAAACTGAAATGGAAAATTTGGCACCTGAATCTTCTATTCAGATTCCATGAGATGTTGCCATTTACAGTGGGCATCTTTTCAGTTTTACACTGAAAGATCCTCCCAAACACAGTCAGGTTTCCCTGGCAACTCTAGATAACTCTGAAACCTCAAGTAAAAGTCTAGAAAACACCTAAAACAGGAGCTTAGTTTTGTTCTGCTAAGAATACTGGTTAAAGATCAGGTCATCTGAGACGTTTCTGTGTTGCCAGCAAGGCTGACCCACCTGCATCCACCTCAGCTCTCCTCACGGCCTCGCTGCCTCCTACCCCAGCCCTGACAGCAGCCTACAGCCTGAACCCATCGCTGCAGCAAAGACCAGAAGAAATAAAATTTCTCCCTCTCATTGGCAACATCTGCAGCCTGACTCCAGGGGACCAACAGGGACAGAATCATCTGTGAATACTCCCTACTGTCCCCAAATCTACAACTACCCCTCTCTCTACTCCCTACCCTAGGCCTAAGCCACAGTCTAGTGACCATTACCCAGAAACCAACTTTGACCTTTATCCGTTATCTGGTTTCTTCAGGTCACAGATGAGTCTGGAATTAATGGAGCTCTTTAGATGCTACTCCATCAAAATCACAGCTTGAATATAAGCCATTAGATCAGTGACCTCCAGGTGTCCTGGAAGAAAACTGGAGGCGTTCACCTGTAACAGCTTCAATCTGCATTTAAGGCACTGTAAGAACCCACTCGGAGAGGCTCGGCCATGGAGGGGCATCAATTATATGAACTGAAATCGTGGTATTTAGAGTATCACACCAGCAGTTCCCCTCCTGTACAGAATGAGTGGATTCATTATAGTTTTTATGTCCTTTTGAAAAGGCAGGGATTCATCACCGATGTAGGCAGGACGGCAGCCTTCCCGGGGGTACAGATTCATTAGGAATAGCCAGTGCGACGCATCCCGCCGGGATGCTGAGCCAGGAGGCAGCAGCAGGGCAAGGGCAGTGCCGCTTGCAGGGGAAGGCAGCGGCTGGCGCGACCCCCAGGGTTGTGCCCACGTGCCCAGGCCCTTCTCCTGCCAACAGACACCTCTGCTGTCACTTCACTGGCAGAGTCACAAACTCCTTCCTCAGGCCCAGCTCTGCTCGGCGCCGCTGAGATTCATTACTGCCCATTTACCCCCTTTGCAGTCCAGGACAGTGGTAACTGAAGGGCCCAAGAATAAGACCTTTCATCTTAAGAGCTGAAATTGGAGCACAATAGAGCAAAAATTCAAGGTAAAAATGTAGCTGTGAACTGTTCTCAAGAGCCCATCCATCCCCAAACACATGACCAGCAATGGCTTAAATGATTTTAGAAATGCTTCCCTTGAAACCTGAGTGTTCCCTAAGCTGCTTTTAATTATTACGGTTAAATGCAGAAAAGTTTTCACTGGAAGCTTTAAACATTCTTTTAAAGATAACTTGAGGGAGTTGAGATGAGGAAAAGAAAAGAATTAAATACGCTTTCTGTCTTTTCCAATCTGCATTGCTTTTGCACCCAAAGCCCTGGCCTTTCATCCTCCTCCATGTCTTTTCAAGAAGGTTCATTAAGAAGCGTCTTCAGAAAGAATAAAAGAGGAGGACGGCGCCTACAATCGCTGGCAGCCCCAGCAAGCCTGTCTGCACGGTGCCTGGCAGCAAAGGCACCCTGACAAGGGGTGCTCTTCCTGAGGATAACTGTTGTGAAGGTGGATTGTCTGGTTTTAAAATTCAGAGGCACCAGGGAAGCGTAAGCAGGAAATGCTCCCCGGGAACTCCGCAGAATGAGTGTGCACATCTGCGCTGGCCCTTGTCTTGAGACCTGAAGGAATAAGAAAACACAAGGATTCCACCAAAGCCATCGATATTTTAGCTGACGCTTCTACCAGTAACAGCAGCTGGTTTCAAAACTACTGCAGCCACTGGGTACTGCAAAAAAACCCTGACCTGCTTATCCTTTACGAATAAATATATTTGTGAACAGTTTTTTGAAACTAGGTGTATTGTTTTCTGTGTGATTTACCACTCTGCTACCCATTAGTGAAAACATAAATATTTAGAGGAGGTTGAGCTATTCTGTGTGCAGGGCACAAACACGCTAAACATTCCTGCATGCACTCTGATCATTAGGACAACAGTATTTTTTGTGAAAACCAAGCGTATTTCCACTTAAATAGTTAAGAAAATGGCAGCAATCAGATCTCCTCTTCTAATTAGAAGGCAGCAGACATTATGTAGTAAATATTATTTGCACCAAACTCCATCTGACCTTTTAAGGTTATTTGCGCCCCTTATTTACTGCTTCTGGGATTTGCAGAAATTCATCTATTTATCTTTGTTAGAAAGGTAAATAAAAACAACTTCATAAATACAGGTTTATTTTCCTGAATTGATGAGAAGTGAAACATTTACCATTTACTCAGTGCCATGTCATTCACGTCCCAGTTTTTTTTCCAGGATACTGGATTCTTCCTGCTCACCCTTGACTCTATGACTCTCAGCTCTTCCATGCTGTGACTCTTGGGAATTTCTGGCATATTATCTAATATTGTACATTATCAAGGCTTCTTCTTCAGAGCCAACATGCATTTACTAGGAATTTTTTTTAGGGGGAAGTGGAAGGGAGAGGAAGAGAAATTTATAGACAGAATTAAACATTCAAAAGTAAAATTTTTAACACAGTGAATTGATTGTTTCTTGCCAGAAATGAACCTGTTTTATTCTGGTGGCAGTGGATATATATTAGGAACCAGTTATAATACCCAAAACAAAGAAAACTCTTACCGTGTCCCTTCTAATGGAAATCATCTAAGCTGTCAAGTTGTCACTTTTCAGCAAAGCATGTTTTCTTTAACGCTGTATGTGCACTACATTGTATATTCTAGGTCAGACTTATCTTAAACTTTCAACCTTCCATTGGGAGCCTCTTCAGAAGAGTCATCCTCTTCAGCTCACGCACAAAAACAACTCAATGAAAAGCAATGCCAAAGCAAAGATTCCAGGAATTCCAGTGTCAAATTAATGCATAAAACAAAAGGGACTGAGAAAGGAAACCACCAGCTGAATCGCATGAATGCATTTCTAGCCTTTTTATGATACTGAGCTGCATTCTGCACCTCAGTCACCCAGTAATTTCAGTAGTCTAATAAAGACAAATGTTGCTCAGTGGGAGGGATGGTACTGAAAACAAGCCAGGGTAATCATTTTTTTCAAATTCAGCTGTCTGAGTAAATGCATTTGCTTCCATAGCTCAGATCTTGCAGACTCCCCCAGTCCATCTTACAAGCCCCTCCAAATGCTTGCAGCCAAACTGACTCTGTTCTTTGCCATGCTGTAATTGCTCATCTACTCAAAAGGCAGAAAATGAGGAAAACAGGCCTGCCTAAAACAGTGGGGTCTTGCATCATTGCCAGGGGCTCCTCTGGGCTAGGTAATGCACATTTAATGGCCATTCCACACTTGAGAAGGAGAGAAAATTAATTAACTGTACCTAAAACAACGAGGTGCCTGCTGCGTTTCAGGCCTCTGAGGTGCCACTAAAATAATAACTGCATACATCCAGGGGAAGGTGCTGAGGTGGGAAGGAGCAAAAGGAGATACAGAGACACATGAGATAACGTGCTTAATTAATAACACGATGACATGCTGAAATAGCCACGTTATCCTTGCTGAGGCCAGGAGGATGGGGATGCCCTGACCGCCTACCAGCTGATTCCAATCAGCGGCCTGTTCTGTTGCTGCTTGGAGGGAGCCCAGGACTGCTTGGGAACTGCTCATGGATGTTCGGGATAGACTAATCCCAAACCAACCTAGCTGGACACAGGGCACATAAACACTGTATTGATACTGATTGCTACTTGATCTTACCCTCTTCCTTTTTAAATTAAATTCCAGGTCCTGAGGATGAAACTCGAATCACAACTGTAAGATAGACCGGGGCCAAAGTCTTTGTTAGTTTTTATACTACTTACTGTTAATGAGCTCTGTGGTCTCTGGAGCAGTTGGCTTAGTCTTGATAAAAACTTAGGGTCTGATTCTGTAAGACAAAGAGGAACAGTCCAAATTTACACTTCCATTACAACTAGAAAATAAGGTACTAAAGTGCTGTAAGCAAAGATGAAGGATCACCATATGAACACTATACAGGACCAATTAGTTTCAGTTAGTTGTTTTATAGTGAGGTTCATTTTCAGATGGGAGCCTTAATCTACTATTCTGGCTACTGTGACTAAAACCTCGCCAGCACTTCTGTCTCTTGACTATAAATCTTTCTTCACTTAGGTCTTTTTTTGATTAAAAAAATCTAAATAATATACTTCATTATGTGTTTCATGATGCGCTATAGACTGTGTGCTAACAGAAATGCTGATCTGAGCATGTCTATTTACTAATATGTTCCTACAGAGCTATGGGCAGAGAGCAGAAAAAAAATATTCTCTGATAAATCAATTGATTTAAAGGGCTGCTAAATAATTTATTCGATAAACACTATTCAGCCACAGCTGCAGCAGGGAAAAAATTTAAACTTGAAAATTATTTTAAAACAGCTGTCAGAAGTCACAGTAGTTATTATACATAAGGAATATGTATTAAGACAGTAATTTATTGGGGTTTTCAAACACTAAGATGTTTCGCACCATTTCTTGGTCAAATGACTTCCACGCAGAACTCCTACTGCCACCTGTTCAAAAGACAATAACAAGTATTTTCTTATAAATTTGTAAGCAGATTTTTGGGTTACTACAAATTGGTAAGGAGAGTCATCTCATCGCAATGGTCCATTCTTCAATGCAAGGAACATCCGGCACAAAAGCCATTAGTGCACAGCAGCTGAATATCTTAAGCAACTTCACGCAAGTAAGTGAGATCGCGACCCAGGGTTTATAATTTGAAATCTAGGACTAATGTGACTGACTTTGGTACATTTACAGCTAATTTTCATAGCACAAAAGAGACCAGATTACGAATACAGCTCTTTTCTCAGGGTGAAGATAAAACCTAAAATATTGAGATTATAATAAGGAATGAAAAATTCCAATTAGCTTTCCAGAGGAAAGCTGCTTTTCTCCAAAATTGAAATATTGTGGAGGATATATCAATTTTGACAAATTTCATTTCAAGACAAACTAATGAGATTGAAACATTTTGCTCGTAAGACTGAAATAAGTCCTCTGTGTTTTTAAATGACATCTTCATTTGCTTTCTGTATTACTTACTACAGATTTTAATGTAAAAGGTAAAAAAAAAAAAAAAAAAAAAAAAAAAAAAAAGATGCTTCACACTTGCATTTTGTGACCAGGTTTGTGCTTTTGAATCCCACTGACCAGCACCCTGCTGTGCATCACTCCAGGCCTCCCTGCACTGCCTCGTGTCTCCTTTTTCCGTAGCCTTCTTGTATCCTCGTGGGTTCAGATGCAGCTTCCTCCCGCGCGGGGCCACGTGTAGGGCAGCTCTAGCCCATGGTTCGAGCTGTACCATGTGTCATTGTCCCTGCTCAAATAAAACAGCACAGATTTCCTTCGGAAGCTGCGTGTAGAATCTAAATAGGTCTGCCAAACAACCTGTACATGCGAATCATCGTGTTCCTGTGCGTCAAGTAGATGTGAACAGAAAGGGAATATAGGTCCCTTCCTTGCAGGTTTGCCTGGCTATGAACCATACCACACCGGGTCCAGGGCTATGCATTTCTCACACGTGGGACTAGGCAATGCTCTGTCAAATTCAGCTTTCTCACTGAGCTCCCCTGCGTTTTACTGCCATTTCTCACCGCGTGCCTTTGATCTGTGCAGATAACCAGGGCAATTTGCCTCCTCCAGCATCTTAATAACAAACAGCACCTTTGGGAACTGCGCTGTGCGTGTGATCCAAAGACAAACAGACTAACCGAGACAATCCAGCCCTCTTAACTTGGGAAAACTGTTTGTTGGGGGGGAAATAAAGACGTTTTCAGCTCTCAGCGATAGCAGCTAAGTGCACAGCCAGCTTGGGTGCCCATTTAGCTCCTACTTCTCTAAGTGCTGCCGCCACCTCTTGACACTCTCAGTTCCTACAAGACTCCATTACAGGAAAGGCTCAGGAAGGAAAGGATCACGGGATCACCCCATCAGACACAACTACTGCATTAGCAGCTTTTTTTTTTTTTTTCTTTTTATATAAAAAAAAAAAGGTTTTACAGCGCTGTTTCTTCATGCATTTGATTGAAATAGTCACATTCATCCAGAGCGAGTCGGCCACCAGCTCATATCAATAGGAACAATTACCTTTTCAAAACACGGCCGCTGTTGCGGCTGTGCACAACTGTCTCTCTGGCCTTGGCGTGTTTAATGCATGCTTATTCAGACTGATACTACCTGTGTATTTCTGCTTTACTGCTGCTTTTGATTTGACAGTTACTGGCAATTCTGTGGCAGATTTATCCCCCCATTGCAGCCCTGCTGTTTTTCTGAAAGCACCACTTCCACACAGGTTTCAGGCAGCTCAGTAGAGCCTGCCTCAATCAAGTTTCTATTTTCTCCAATAATCCCAAAGTCGAAGGTATCCATTCTTCAACTTGGAGCACCCTTTCAACACTGCCCTGCTTTACTGTAACCAGAGCTCTAAAGAAGGCTGCACAGGGGGACACTTTCACAGTCAGGGACTCGGTATGGTCAGTCACACCTTTCCATCCAAATAACCAAATTAGACTTTCAACCAGGCAAAGATTCTAGGGTCCGTGACAGTGATCTCAGCATTACAGTAATTAAAAATTGTACCATTTTCATGAAAACACGCTACAGAGTATCGGGACTACTTTCCTACACAAACCTCAGCTCAGCCCTAAGATCCATTTCGTTTTTATGCATCCCTCTTTCTGACCCCCTCCTTCAGCCAAACTCAGTGCCAGATTCACTTCAAGGCTACGTATTTTAGAGTGGAAACCATGAACTTAACCTAGGCTGGATACTCTGACACCACATCCCTCTGGCTATCTGCTTTATTAACCATTATTCTGCTCTATACACAGTTCCTGAAAATAAGGGTGCCCCCAAGGAGGCTGCCCCACTTGCAAAGCGCCTGTGTCCCTGCTCATAGTGGGGCACCAGGGTGGCAGCTGGACGCCCATGGGGCCAGGGCCAGGTGCCACCGACGATTGTGGGGACGAGCTTGGCCTCTTCCCCCTCGTCCCTATGTCCAGGTCTCAAAAGACGCCGCTTCATCACCCCTAATGGCTGCTGACAGTTCCACGAGGTGAACTTTAAAAGCCACGTACCACAGACGCACTGAGCGCGCTCGCCACCGAGCCCTGTAATGGATTACCTCCCGGTTATCTGATTTACATGCATTCACTCTAATTACATAATTAAAACTAAACACAGTCATTGCCCAAAGGAAAAACTGTTCGAAGTTATTACCAGAGAGAACAAAGACATTCATAAACCTGATCCAATTTGGCTTCTGCCATTTTAGAAATTAGGGGCTGAAATGCGTTCCCAGAGAAATTAAAAGAAACAGGGAGACCTGAAGCAGGCTGCAAAGCAGCAGCCCGGCAGGCGTTAGGGACAGAGCTTTCACCTGCCGCCCCCCTACTCTCGCTGCGTGAGGGTACACGCGAGTGCCAACCGCCCCCGTGGCCCTGATCAAGGCTGCCAAACCAGCAGCTTCCCCTGGCTGCTCCTGCTCATCCTGGCCTCCTCTGGGACCAAAATGTCCGAGGCTCCAACAGGCCTCCCCAGACGCGGCCTGGCAGCTCAGGAGCTCCCGGGCGCGGGGCTCCCAGGCTGCCCGCACACGCATGGAGAAGAGGCCGCTGCGCTCACTGCAGCTGAACACGCTGCAACTCCAGGCCCACACATGACAAACACATTCAGTCCCCTGTTAAGATAACTTTCCTTTTAAAGCCGTAACTTACCAAAACTACCTTAAAATAACAGGTGGAAGGCTACGCAGGTTTAACTCCCCCAACCCCATGGACCCGCCGCCCCGCGTCAGAGCAGGCCCAGCAGCAGCTCAGCGGCACCCAGCGCTCACGGGGGAAGGAACCACATCTGGTGGCAACAGTGAACGTTCTGCTCTGTGGTTGAGTTTTCTTTTTTTTTTCCTCTTCCACAATCAAAACCACACACAGCTGACATTTCTATTAGGCCACTGAATATTTGTGAAGTCAGAAACATCAATTTTTCAGACTTGACAGTTCAGTGTATGATATTTCTCCGTGTAAACAAATACAAGGTATTTTTATTGCCTCTTTATCCATGCACCTTAAATGCCACTCTACTGCAATAATTTATCAGATACACACACTGGAAAGAGCATTTGCCCAAGAACCACAGTTCCACAATGAAAATATTAGGCCCACTTTCTCATTTGATACTCAGCAGGACTTCTGTGCAAAGATATTTCAGATAAAAATCAAACCCAGCCACTTATCTGTGCCCCTCAATGAAAAAACATCTCGAGTAACACCTTCATTGCAGTAATTTCTCTAACATCCACTTCTGTTTATGTCCAAGGCCACATGAGAGAGCAAAAATGCAGAGACCGAGTTGTCTAATTCAGCCACCCGAGCCAAGTTTTGCACCTATTTGTAATGAGCTCACCAAAACTCATAAACTGCAGGCGAGTTTAATTAAAGTCAATGGAGCAAAGAGATGAAGCACTTAAGCGTGATATCTTCATGGCTTACAAAACTTGAATAAGTCAAGTCATTAAACGTTAATTTGTCCAAGATTATGTAACATTGGCATAGAAACCCTTGGGGCCTCACTTTATCCCACTTGTATCCGAAAAGTTATAGCACCTCTTAGGGCAGTAAAATACTGTACAGACAAAGTCCAGGAGAAATACGGAAGCAGAAAGGCCTTTCGCTCTCAAGAGCCAGCACTCAAGGCAGGGAGCCTACCCAAATCACCACTACTCGTGCACTTGGATTTCTGCCCCTGGGCAACACCAGTGAGGAAATGCCAGGAAGGTTTCACCTGTGATCCATGTTGTCTGCCAGAGCCTTGATTTTGGATGACATTTGGATAACTTTTCAGATTATTCAAGATTGTTCAGATTAAACAAGCTGATTAGCAACAAAATCACCCCATGCCCCAGTGTGCCTGGGAGTGCCATGGCCATAGGGAAGGCTTCAGAAATCTCCCCGAGCTGCAGACTGAACAGAGGGGAGGGCTGGAGATTACTGCTTATGTGCAAGAACTGCACGCACCAACTGTTTCTTGTCCAAATGAACATTTGAACGTTTTCAGGGCTTCCCAAGCAGCTCCAGGATCTGCACCCAGGACACCCTGCCAGACACCTCTGAGGCTGAAGACAAGCCCAGCTGGGCAGCCCAGCAGCGAGTCAGTGCCCAGGGCAGCGGCAGTACTCGCTCATATTGCCCCAGCCTCACAAAAATGCTGAGGACTCAGACGTGCTCCTTATTCACACTCTGTGGGCTGGATCCCTTTTCCTGATCAGATTTCTTTGCTTTTGCTAGCACACGAGTACTCCTTCCCCCACTATTTTTTATTTCCTTTGCCGTTATTCTTACTTGTTCGTGAAAGCAGCCAATTTCTTCAGGGTTCATTTCTAACCTTTCTAAATGTTACTGTTTAAAATATTTATAGTTTTTATAGTTGCCTCCAACCTTCAGAGTGAGACTAAGCGCTGTTATGTCTTGTTCTGGGGAAGCCACCGAGCCTGCACGGAGCTGTGGAGCCCCCAGATCCGCTTCATTCCCGAGCACATTGACAAAATTACCTCAGAATTTCCCTCGTGGCAATGAGGAAAAAAGTGAGCAATAAGCTGTATTTTATGTGACAAAAATGCATTGTGCTTCCATATTTCATATGCAAAATACCACTCACTGAGGAGATAAAAATTCCGCAGTGTCATAGCACATGAACTCACTCTCTAGAAGATTAGTTCCTCTACCTCACACTTTTCTGCAATTTGGCTTCAAAATCATGTTTCACAGAAAAATAGAATGGTTGAGGTTGGGAGGGACCCCTAGAGATCAGCTAGTCAAACCCCTTGCTCCAGCAGGGATAGCTGGTCGCATCCAGGCGGGTTTTGAAGATCTCCGGAGAAGGAGACTCCACAGCCTCCCTGGGCAGCCTGTCCCACGGCTCCAGCACCCTCACAGAAAAGTTCTTCACATGGAGATGGAGCTTCCTGTGTTTCAACTTGTACTCATTGCCTCTTGTCCTGTCACTGGCCACCACCAAGAAGAGTTTGACTACGGTATTTTGTTTTTTTCTGCTGACTCCAGTGTTTTCTACCATCCCAGTTCTCCTGATTCAAGGTCTGCTGCTGCGTATCAGAGCAGACCTCTGCAGCTCCTGGATACATGGCACAGTTTAGACTCCTGCTTTCTCCTGGGAACGGATTACTAAGACTCATTTACAGAGGATCAATGGCTACTTGTCCAATACGTGACAACTGGGGCTCACAGGCAATGCTTGCCAACCACAGCCACCATCAGCCAAGACTCCTTTGGGAAGCTCCTGAAACATCTCGTTATCCCTTTGCCTCAGAGGCCCTGGGCCCTGTGCACACCCTGCTTCCTACCCCTTCCTCCCCCTCTTTTTAATTTGAAATTCCCCTCTCCCCCGGCTCCTCTCCTGCTCCCGATTAGCTTCCCACAACCCACGTGCTCCTCACGGCACAAAAGTCCCACTCGACCAGTAACAGCTATTTTTACTTAAAACAAGCAGGGACTTCCCTCGTACCAAGCAAAAGCCAATATTCAAACTCCGTGCCTCTTATTTCTATCTTCTGATATATGTAATTCCAGCAAAAGGAATGGGATTATAGCACAACGTTACTATTCAACACAAGAAAATTCGCCCGACTCTGGCTCAAATATTAAACTGCTTTATATTTGTGCAGAGTCTTTCATTTCCGAGCTAAAAGCACTTCTGCAGATACGAGTTAATTCGCACAATACTCCTGTGAGACAAGAGCGATTGTTGTTGCCTCTACCAATATCCTGGATGTGACTGCAGAGATCCTCTTTTTATAAATTCTCTATTTTTTTCTGTGTTTTTCTCACTTAATTGAAAAATAAGCACTGGGGATACTCCAGTCGTACACAAACCTATTATGTTGTTGTCTTCTCTTTTTTTTTTTTTTTTAAAGAAAAAGCAATTGCACATTCCCCATGATTTCTTGTAGTAAAGAACTTGTTTCATTACATTAATGAATATGCAAAAATATGCATATAAGGATCTTAATTCTCAGCTGCACCTCTGAGCTCTGCTGCATGGAGATTTTAAGGAATGCCATAATTCATGTGCAGGGGCAGTGCCGGAAAGGGCAGCTGGGAGGCTCCCAAAGAGGCTGGGCCTTCTTGCCACGCCGTCACTGAACAGAAAGGGTAGGAGCAGGCGCTCCCCAGGCCTCACATCACCACCATGTACAGGAGCATTTGTTAAAGAGAGCTGGATCCACCCACGTGCTTAAAACCTGGGGAAGGCCCATTTGCTGAACGGCAGCCAAAGGCAATTAGCCTGCTGGGTTGCCAAAATTCCCACTGACTCACACAGCATAAGGCTCCTAATTCCTTGTAAGCCTGAGCTTTCTTGAGGCAAACGATTAGTTCTTTCTGTAGGAAGAAAATCGGATTCCCTTTTTCTTCCTTCCCATTTTTAATTCCCCTTCTGTTAAAGCTGGTCATTTTTTCCATTCGTTTCCCCTCCGCTTAGGAGCCCAGGAAATGCAGACAGGCAACGTGTCCACGAGGTCGTGGTCTCAGCAGATGATGCCAAGCAGCTCGTCAGCACCAGCCTGGTCCAGATCTCAGCAAGCAGATTCTTGCGCCCACTGCCTTCCCGGCAGGCATCAGACACATGAACTCAGCATGGCACAAGCCAGCGACAGACTGGATTTCTCCAATACTTGGCATTTTACAAATTAAATTTAGCTCATTGTAGACCAAAGTGATGAAGAATCCCCTTTTTCCTAAGCAATGCTATTGCTTCTCTCACTTCTAGGCTCCGAAAAAGTCTGAAGCAGCCATGAAGCTTGAATAAGAAGTCACAGTTTAACTTATATCTCAGCTGATTAACACAACCAGAGGAAAACTCAAAAACAAGAGAGAGACTCTACCAAGTGATTCTATCAATTCCAGCCTCGTGTGTGCCCTCTCTGCGCAGCAGAGTCAAACTCAAATGGACAAAGTTCTCGGAGTTCACATATGTAGGAGAGTCTTGGAAAGCATTGCAGGAGATGGGGAGGTCTTGCTGGAGTCCAGCACAGATGCCGTCAAAGGTATTTAACGACTTTCTCAGCTCAGTTCCCATACATATTTATAACATCAAAGTTTATTAACACTTAACCTCTTTAGGGGACTAATAAGGTTGACAGAATCCTAAATCTCATACAGATGATGCCTCAGGCAAGGCCTTTTTCATCCTTAAACGGCTTTAGCACCTGAGTGCAGTGTTTTATCTGATCCTCCCCCAGGAGCACTCCAGTTCCTAGGACTGCGTGGGAGCTCTCCTGTTATCACCAATCCATCTATTAGCTCAGCCTATTAGCTTTTTCCTTCAAAATGGACAAAATCTCATTTAAATTAGACCTGAATGGACCGTACACCAAAACCCAAGAAACTCTGCCCAAAATACAGAACATTTCTGGTTCTCTCCACTGTCAAACCAGCACATCACTCTTGCTATTTCTTTCACAAAGCGGATTGGGAAGAGAAGCAAACCCAGCTTGTCCATGAGAACTCACGGGCCTAATTCTGACATGTTGACTCTGAATTTACATCAGCATCATTCAATTTAATCTCAGGTGGGGTCACCCCTGCTTTGCATCACTACAAACAAGAGATATTTGTGGTTAGAAGAAAACGGAAGAATAGAGTATCCAGCACTGCTCCCATCCCAATCAGGCCAGCAGGATGTCCATGCTCATGTCCTTGCTCATCTCGTCCTGTAGTGACTGATACGTAGCAGGAAACAAATCGTTTCTACCAGATTTTATTCTGCATTGGAAGATCAAATGGCAAATTATTTCTATAAGAGCTACTGCCTAACATTTCTGATTAGCGAAAATGAGTACGTTCACAGTAGAAACTTCTATAAAAGGAGGATCACAATTTAATTAACCACTCCACTAACAAATTCCAGGTAAAAATTAAAAGTGGTTCAGATAAATGATTTTGCATTCACTGCTCTGGGAATTTTTTATGCCCTGCTGGTTTTAACTTCAAGTTTGTTATTTAAAAACCTTGATCAGGAGTTTGTATGGCACCTGATTAAGCCTTTCTTTAAAAGGTCCTGCAATAATTTCCAGCTGAAAAAGACATGACTCTGCAGTTCATGCCCTTAACTTGAGGTTCTGAATCATATATGAGCTACAATGCCAACAATCACAGCTGAAGTTGGAGCCAAACTCATACCATGTCAATTTTTCCTGCTTTGCTTCATGATAGCTAAGTCTGCACTAATTTCTTTTAAATTACTCCAAATTAGAAGTTGCCTAAATAGGAGCAGAATTGAATCTTTTAGAGATTGTATGCTGAATATTTCTGCTGTGAAAAGAAGAAGAGCAGTTAAGAGAGGGAAGGATCAAATTTACCTTTTGTAAGTTTGAGTGATAATGGTAGTATTCATAGAAGCATAGAATCCTTAAGGTTGGAAGGGACCTGTAGAGATCATCTAGTCCAAGAAATAAGTAGAAGCCCTGCAAAATTCACGCTGTGAAGAGCCTCAAACAGTGGTGCTATCTTGTGTCCTGCTTGTGCCCAGCACTGCACTTACGGCTTGGACTATTCTGCATCTCCTCTTGCTCCATGTGCACGTCACACACCCCCTCTGCCAATTTGTTCTTTTGGGGAGTTACAACTCCTCAGGTGTCTGAAGTTGGCTCTTCAAAAACAGAGTCATTAGCAGTAATTTTTCCAGGCACTTTTGACATTTTGGGCCAGAATCCCTAGGCAGTACCTGTCTCATGTAGGAATCCTCCAGTCAAATACTTTCAGGGTAATATACAGAAAAAAAGGTCAACATTTTCTGAGGTAAATACTAGTCTCAGGTGGCCCCATTTGTGGATGCTGAACTTCTGACCATGAGGGCTCAGTACTTCAGAGAATAGACTACTGATCACCTCCTGGAAGCAAAGTCTGCTGTATTATTGCTAATTAAGTGCTGAAGAGATGAATGACCTGAAGTCGTTAGTCATTTAAAAAAATGTTAACTCCAAAATAATACAGAGACTATACTTCCATTCCCAAATTTTCATTAAATCATGAATATGTCCCTTAAAATCATCAGTTTTAATAGGTCATTAGGTTTCTGAAGAAAGGTTGCCAAAAGAGATTACGTATCTTTTGAGTACTACAGGCCCCTGATACTTCATTTAGAGAAAGAATATAATCAGTTTATAAAAGAAAAAAATATAATATTTGTCAACTATATTTAATGACTAGAGTATCTCTCCACTTCCTTGTAATAACAATCTTTAACTATAATTACAAATGCACTGCATTTCCCATACACCTGTTTAATCGAAAGCAGATGTTCCTTCTGTAGTGGGTTATTTTCCTAATCTGCCTCACTATTAACTCGCTATTGCTATCACAACACACTGGGAAAAGCAATACACAAATAATGCATAATGGTTTCTGTGGTTATGAAGTTAACTGCCTATTTATTCTGTTTTTATTACTAACATTCTGTCACCATCAGTGATCTGATGGAACACTGTGTTTTTTGTATTATTATTATTCCTCCATGTGCTGTTCAACATTTTATATGATTTCGACCAAATTTCCATTCTGGTTATTCACTATTTGTCTGTTTTGTTGGATCAGATAATAAGGAACAAGAGGTCTAACCCTCCTGGTTTCTGTAAGAGAGGCACCTCGCGTTCACCTCAGAACAGCAGAAGATACCAACACATTCCACATGTAAAGTGGTACTTAATATTTTTATATGTGCAATTTCTTATTAGCCCTGTCAATCTAGGCAAGAGATGAACTAATGACCCGAAGGCGAGAGGCCCTCTGCCCCCTCCTTAATTACACTTCTTGACCTGGGTGCCCATGCGGCCAATAAGGCCCAAGGGACTAGAGTAAAAGTAAAACTGTGCAGGAAAAAATGAACATTTTCCTTTGGAGCCACAGAGGTCCAAAATGTGCATTGCAAAATATGAAAGTATCTGCATGCAGGTTTTTCCTCTTGCATTCTTTCTTAATGAATCAAAATACTATAAAAAATACTATCAGATACCTAGTCAGAAAGAAATTCATAACAAAAATAATTATACTGACCATTTGAGAGAGGGTCCTTTTAAAATTATTGCATTTTTCAACTCCTCTAATTTAATAATAATGAAGATAATAGCAGTATAACCACCTCTGTGTAGCTGTCCCAGATCTCATACTAGGTAATGCCTTGAAAATAGTGATGGACCCATCTCACAAAACTGAAGCAGAGAACAGACAATATTCAGACTCCTGCATATTATACGTGATGTGGCTTTTTCAATGTGATGGAAGATCATGCCATAAAATGTCAATACATGGGACCACGGCCAGGTCCCACTTGAGACTAAGCAGAGAAAGCAGTAGTTTGCATGTTGATTAATGTGTTTTTCTCCTATATACACAGTGTCCCGAACTTCGCATCATGAGTGACAAACTGCTACCACGCGTTTCATTCCAAAACAGAAGAGCCAGAGAGACAACAGCACAAGTCATTTCTGTTCAAGACGGAGGCTTCACAACTCACCCTCAAGTCTGTGGGGATTATACAACATGAAATACATCCTGAGGGGCTAGAATATGCTTTCATTTGATTTCCTTTGGTTATAATGGTTTCAGATAAGAATAGAATGTAAAAAGGGATTTTTTTAACACTTCTAGAATAGAAATTGCAGAAAAGAAGTATAATCACAATTCAATATTTCTGCGGTTTTGCCAAAGCAAAGTTATTAAAAATTGTCCTCGGGTCTGTTGATTTGCTTCTGAATGTTTTATTCTTAACTAGCAACACCATGGTCTAACACAAAACAAATTAGAGCATGGCTGCAGTATAGGAATAGTGGGGAAAGTCGATTTTAATAAAAGATTAGGCATTAGATCTGGATTTATAATCACATTTTCCCTAATCGTAAGCATAAAAAAATGACATTTTACTGAGCATCAGTATTTGCAAGGAAGGAAAAAAAATCAGCCATGCTGTTAACCTAACAGAAGAGCCTATTTAGGAGCAGAAACCCCAAACACCACACGCAAACCTTACTGACCCAAACTTCTCTTACTTCTTTAGAGTCATTACTCAGGGGCAGTCAGTCCCTGGCCAGCTCATCCTCACTGCATGCAGCTCAAGGGGAAACCTCCTATAGACTCATGGACGTTTTTCCTATAGACATTTGCACTAATTTGCAAACAGCCCCCAGGTGGCTGCTGCTGCCACCAGCCAGGCTAGTCCTTTGCTGCACGATACCTCACACGTGAAGCCAAATGGAAAAGTACACATTGGGGAACAGGGAATTGCTGCATCAGAGATATATGTTATTAAGTGCTTTGCAGCAATAAAAAATGAATATGCAATTGCAGCTTATCCAAAGTCATAGGAAATGGCTGAATTCACACCATAACTGAACAGAGATTAGTCAAGAGAGAGACAGATGTTAAACGTGATAGCATTTTAAAGCTTCAAGCAAGAAATTTCCAGCCTTTCTTTTTGTGGCATTTGGTTTTGAAAATAATCTAAAATTTATGTTTGATCAGTCACAGGGCAATTGTTTCCAAATTAGTTACCAACAGGTTTTGGCCATAGCACCTCGCAAAGTATCAGAAATTTCTCAAATTTAGGCAGTTTTGGAAATCCCTCTGCCCTCAAAAGTCAATTAAAGTTTATTATTGGCTTAATCAAACCTAGTCAACTGGCTTTCGATGGGTATGTCAAGCATTTAACTTGCTGACTAACAGATGGATGCAAAGCTTGGCTGATGTTTGGCTCTGTGTGCGGGGTCACTGTCCTCCCTACCCAAAAAATCCCCCCGACCCCCAAGGCCTTCTTGCCTAATTTCTCCCAGGGTCCTCCCCACGCAGTTGAGCTAGGCAAAGGCTAAGCAGGATTGTGAGACTCACAGCTCTGGATGTAGGCACATCATCTCGCTTTTTTTAGGCATTAATATAATTTTGGATCTCACCTTCCCAGAGGAGCCACTCAGCTTCTCGCAATGTGCACGACTTCCCAGATTCAGAGTTGTCAAAGGAACCCTAATACTCATGAGTCAAAAATTCAGCTAGTGCATTCATGCCTGTCTGCAGCTTAGTGACCATCCCATGAAGAAATTATCTCATTTAATATTAAATGATACAGATTCAGTTTTCAAACAGTTAAAATTGCTTTTTTTTTTTTTAGCTTCTCCTCAACACAAGTCATGTAAGTGATCCAGACCTTTCCTCTGCGGCCCAAATATTAACTGTGTCAGCACGGTATTTTCTCTCCCCCCTGGAATAAAAATTTAGCAATAAACTCCAGAGGCAAAGTGGCATCTAGTTAATGGCATTCAATCTAAGCTTATTGCAGATCGACCTTGAATGCTGCCAAGTCTCTAACATGTGCTGACAATACAGCATCGTTGCTAAGCTACCTATTATTAATCTTTGCAATGAAAAATGAAGAGGTCAGAATGTGTTGAAGGTGTGTTTATTACAGAGCTTGCACAGAGGGTCTCATTTTAAAGCTTGGATATTTTACAATTTTTAGCACTGTGCAAAGCTTTTAATTCTCTCGATTTGATTTGAAGCTGATTGACAAGCCACAATTTATGACAATGATCATTTCTTAATTAAATAGTAGAAAAAGAAATACATATATCTTTTATAAATATTCACCTGTCACCAGTCAGGCCAACAGTAAAGGAAGTTTTAGTTATTTGTAATTGAAATAGAAATGATTTAGCACTGTATTTCATGGTCAAATTTGCAGTACCTTGGATGTAGAAAAGTCTCAAAATGCAAGGGGCAATGGTTAGCATTAAAGAAAATATTATTACTATAAAATTTGTCATTCTTATAGTCTGTCCACATATTATGGACTTATTTCTTGTGCCTCTGATTTTTAGTTCGTTTTGGTTTGTTTGGGGTTCAAGACTGTGAAGAAACAAGACACGTTCTACTTATCAATAAATCATCAAACACAAAAACAAAGGCCAATGAATGGGATGTGCACACAAAGCATGAAAAAAGGGGAAACAGCATCCTTTGAAAGAAGAAAAGGCCAGGATAAGAGCAAAAAGTGGCCTGGTGTCATCCTGCCACAAACGGGAGTGATGTAGGAGGTAAAGAAGAGAGACAGGATATGTTTTCAAAGGAGATGGGCACGGGTTATCAAAGTTCTGTATGCACGAGCTGCTGATACATCCAGGGAGCTGAAAGGAGAAAAATCTTGCCGAGGCCTTCCAGGAAGACAGACATCTCCTTGAAAAAACAAAAGTCCAAAGCAGACCTGCCGAACTTTGAGGACTTGTTTAAAAGGAAAGACCAGATCAGCAAAAGCTGAAGCGGGAATTTCAGAAGATACTGGCCTAGGAGTTCTCTCTCCCATGGAAGTACTTTCTCACCACGGGTTATGGTAATTTGAAAGGTTGTGAGACTTTCCCCAAGTTGGGGAGAGGGAGGGCTCCCCAGATGGATAAATATTTTTGAAATTGTTTGAGCTCTGGAGCTATGGAAATATTCCTGGTAAGGCTTCATCATGTCAAAGCAACCCTCACCTCCCCAAACCTCAACTCAGTGGGTGGCAGAAGCCAAGACTTCTGGTGGCCCACAGGAACCACCTGTCTTCTAAGGCTACCGTGAGACTGCTGAAAGACCATGTGCGACTGTCACCAGCTGGGACAGGAGCTATCCTGGCTCAGCCTCTTGCCCTGTGGCCAATGGTTGGCTCCATCCAACCCCTCTCTACCTGTCCCAGCCCCAGCACAGCTTCTGGTTGGTGCTCGTGACACCAACAGCTCCAAGCACAAGCCATGCCAGGCTGCTGCCACCACTGTGGGGGCTTTGAAGTCCTTCAGAGCTATGGCATACCCAGAACACAACGGAGACACTCAACATTTCTGAGCAAATCCTGCTTAGGGCTGTGTTTCTTCAGTGCTTAATCGTAAGAGAAAGTCTCCCATCACAGCGAGGAACTGGGTATCTCATGCACAGAAGATGCTCTGGCTCAGCTGGGCTGAGCTCCCACTGCCCCTCAACAGCAGTCGACAGGTCCTAGATTTAAAAAGGTGCCTACACTCGCCGCATGCTAGACTCTTCCTAGCACCTGAGGATCAAAGAGCACTAATGTTTCTTTCCAAGTGTTTGAAGGACTGGCTTAAATCCTATGTTTCAAAACCTGGAAATGCTACTAGGAGGGATGAGCAATAGAGTCCTCGTTGCTGCTGAAAGAGCTGCTCCCTAAGTGACGCGGGTGGTTTCGAGCATGTCTTCATCACGCACTGCACAAGCCAAGACTCTTGAAACTAAACCACCGTGCAGTATCTCACGAGAAACCTGACATTGTGCCTGGATGTGCAGGAGAGCCCCAACTCTTTCTCTTCTTCTATTTGTCCTTGCAGCCATTTCGTTCGTGCTCAAGCACTTGAGGGGAGCAGGCTGAATGGAGCTCCTGCTGTGAAGAACACTTCTGTGTGGCTGGAATAGTATCTTGCAAATGCAGCAGGGAATTTTCCACCTACCGCATAGGTTAAGGTTAGACTACGTGTGACTTGTCGAAGACCCCCTGTGGCCTGATTAGGTACAGAGGCAGTTTCTTCTTCTGTGTTTCCACGTGGAAATTCTGACCTTGGTTGACTTGCACATGTAGTTCTTGGTTCATGCACAAATGAAATCCAGCAACAGTAACACACATGTCCCAACTCTATCCCTACATTTCAACTTGCACACGGTACCTTGGCAAGGTCAACCATAGCTTAGTTTCAGCTCATTCGTACATCAAAGCTGCTCTTGAAAACAAATCTATCAGGGAGGAACGGCTTGTGCTGTGGTCACTAGGGACGACTAGAAAATAAAGACTTTTTTTGCCAACAGTGTGAGCATGGAAATTTAGTTTTGTGCTGAAATGAAAAGCAAAGATCTTTGAAGATTTTTCATGAAGGGATGTGACCTGGTCACTGAAGCAAAGCTCACAGGGCACTGACTGAGAGCAGGTACCTGGGGCATATTCAGCTTCCTTGGCTGCATGGAGAGACTGAATCCGGGTGCTGAGTTGTACGTATCCCGTGGGAACGTATCTGTTGTCTGAGGCCATGACAAAGAGATGCCCTTGGAAGGTTAGTTAGACCATACAGGAACTTACCAAAGAACATGAGAAGAAATCAGTTTGCGCCTCCTTCTCATAGCTATATGTAGATAAAATCACTCAGGGAGAAACTGTTCATCTTTCTATATTTGGCCTAGTCAGAAATTATTTTGCCTTAATAGCAAATGTTACTATTAGACCGCATCTATAATTTGCATGAAAAAAAATGAGAGAAAACAAAAGCAACTATCCTTGGTATAGAACAGTTCTCTCTGAAAAAGTAAAGAAGCATTTCTCCAGTACAGGGCTATTTTTTACCAAGAAAGCCAGTAAATTCCACAGTGAAAAGCAAATATGCAGCCTCACTCAGTGATACATATGCAAGAGGTGCACGGAGAGCCGAGCTCCAACTGTGAGAAAGTAGGATCACACCCGCTGTTCGAATCACAGAACCGGATCAGCAACGGCAGTGATTGAGAGGGTCATGGACCCTACAGGGGAGCAATTACATAATGAGTATCTTAAATATTTTACTTCAGCTGAGCAGCTTCAATTTACACCAGCAGAGAAGCTGCCCTTTGCACTTGGAGTGATACCCGAAGTCTGGGCTCTCCTGGAGTTGGTGACCAGATTTGCACGTCTCCCAACTTAGAATTTCTTGACAGGGGTAAGAAAGATCTGGTAGTAGAGAACATTCTAGGCGTGCAAACAAAATTTGAGGTAAAACACACTCATGTCCCATTATGCTTAGCTTGGGATGGCACAGATCTCACCAAAAATATGCATGAAAGCCTGTGTTTATACCTGCATTCACAAGTACTAATTTGAATTAACATAAGCCGGGAAGGAAAAACAAGCCTCCTAAACCATAGACTTCTATATTTAGCTTGGTTGCTTTGCAGCAGTGGGAACTCTATACATTCAAGATGAACATGAGCAGTGTGAAGCTGGCTATCAACGCAAGTAATGGGAGAAGCTCTTTGATGAAGTGTAATTTGAAACACTATGCTGAATCTCAGCAAAAAAAAAAGAAAAAAAGCAAGGATGACGAGCAACGCATGCAGTTCTTCAACTGCTGGGTGGAGTGCTCTGTGATAACCACTTCTGCTGCAGATTCTGAAATATATTTGTCCAAATAATTACTTAAATGGTAAATTTATCCGCATGACCCAACATTATTATATGCTCAGATCCATAGTACTATGATGAAAAATGCTCTAAGCCTAAACTTCAAAGCTTAAGTTATATCATTCACACATTTCGTAAGAAACCGTAGACTAACAGTCTCTTGATCAGGACTGCAGAAAAAATAATTCACTATAGCTTTCTGGCTGAAGTTGTTGCTATGCATCTTTAAGTCATCAATAGATAACTGGGAAAAAATGCTATTATGAAGGGAAAGCAGCCATTTACCATCTTACATGAACAACAGACTACTAGTTAACCGTTTCAAAAATCTCAAATTGGGATTGGATGTGGAGTCCATCAAAGCACTTTAACACCATGAGTAAAAAGTCTCATCTTGGTCCACAAGAAACAGTGTGGGGAAAAGGAGAGAAAACAGCCTGTGCTGCCTGATGTAAGCAGCGTGTCACAGATCCAAGAAAAACACTAAACATGCCCCGACCTCTCAGCTTGTGGACAAAACCAGGGGGACTTGGGACCTGCTTCTAGTTTAGCAGGCTGTTACATGAGGAGTCCTGGAGACCTGGTCTGTCCCGGGGCTGTGAGCCCTTTGTGGGCTCAGGAAGCTCCCAAGCTCTTTCACAGGCTCCGTGCTGGCCCTGACCCGGCTCCATCCCACCAGCAACCAGGGACCAGCACCCAGGATGCTGGAAACCCAGCAGCGTGTGGACAAGGCAGCAGCGAGGGCTGTGAGGTCCCAACAAGATGACTCAGGAAGCCCTTTCATTCAGCTAATGCACCATTTTCTGCTGATTAAATTTTCCATTGGAAAAAATTCTGACAAGCTGCTCTTTCCCTCAGACCAAATCACAGTAATGAAAGCTTATAAAGTAGCCACTCATTCAATCAAAACTTATTACTCAAAATGTAGTCCTATTTTTTCCCCCTCTTCTCAACATTAAGCATCCATATTCAATGCCTGTTATTATGGGAATTGTTCTGTAATGAAAACACAAATCGGCCCAACACGAGCGCGTTCCCAGCAGCAGCGTCCGAGGGGCCACGTTCCGGGTGCCTCCTGCGGCTCTTATCTGCAGTGCCCATTTGGATGCTGCAGTTAATGCTGCACTTAAGGGCTTCCTGATGAAAAAAAGCCCACTGGCCTGAAGACACTTAGCACTCCAGAGATCTCCCTTGCAGTTTATTGTGTCCATAAGGAATCTTGTTCTCCTTATCATAAAAAATACACAGTCACCTAATGTGGCGTGACAGATCCCTGTTTGGGACGGGTTTAGTCAGGCTTGATTCTGCCAAACAAAAGCTTGAATAGCTGGAATTTACACATGTGAATGTGCCATAAAGTGGAGCAAAACAGTAATACAATGTATTGAATAAATACGTGAAATTTGTTACCCGACAGCCCTACTGATGAATAACCAGGAGTTAAATTCACCCCTGCACTGCAATACAAGCAGCAACGCTTCCAATTTTGTTGCAGATGGGAACGCTGAAAGAGGCTTTCTCCCTAAGTGCTTAACAAAAGCCTGTGTGTATGCGGGGGGCCCGAATACTGCGCTCTCAATTTCCCCCTGAACTGCTGTGCTGGAAATAAGTCGGCTCCCTCAGGTAGCCGAGAGAAGAGACAGAAGAACCGACGCCTGGAGCCTGAGGGGCTGCAGGGCCTGGGTGAGGAGCCGGGCACGTTGTGGGCACCTCTGCTACTCTGCCTGTATGTCCACATGCTCCCCAACTCACTCCTACCAACAGCGGCCTAATTACCTTGGCTGTCTGCAGTCACAAGGATTTCTTTAACCCAGCTCTGGAGGGTTAAACAACAAATAAGCAGCAAAGAGAAGCTGGGAGCAGCAAATCTTCTACCCAGCTTCATGGTGACCGGAACATCAGGTCTGACTACCACAAATTAAATAATGAACAAACAGCCATGGGAGCAGGGGACTCCCCACAAAAAGCCAGATGCTGCCTGGGTCTTACTTAACTGCAGTGCTGCAGACTGCAGTGAGATCTGCAACACACCAAGGCCTCTGGCCTCTGCCTACGAGTCAGTTTACGTCTAGGATTGAGGATGATACTTGGCCTAGAACAAGCAACTCCTGACGTGAGTAGAAGTGCCAAACCAACGTCATTCTTTGAGATGTTCTTGATTTCACAATTATGCTTAGCAATTATATCCTAAGGCATATCTAAAGCAAAAGAAATGATTACGTCCACTGAACTTACTCATACTGACCATGCACCAGTTTCCCTCAAAAGCTTCTATTCCCCTCACTTCCTTTAAGCAAAAGGGTAGAAGTGGCTGAAACTGTTCAGTCTCTACAGTTCTACAATTAACTTTCCTCCAAGAGTTTGGCAATTAAAAGAGCCACTGGAAGAACACTAAAAAGGCTAATTAGTTCAGGCACCACCATTTTCACTTTGCTTTGACAATAGGGTGCTTTTAACAGGTGAAGAGTTCAAGAAATACATTTCTAGTTCTAAAGAGAACAGAAACACTTACATAAATTATTGTTGTAATTTTTACATTGCTATAATCAGCCATAAATACAAGATTGACTCTCTGAGACCCTAATTAAGCTCTTTGTGATAATGCTAATGAAGAAAGCAAATATTAACTTTGCATTTTTATTCTAATTAAGAAACTGTCTTTCAAGAAGACATGAACCTGGGCATTTGTTTCTGAATGTCAACCACTCCGAGCTGCCTGGGATTTTATCCCCATCACTAACCTACCTTGCAGCTACCACTACCACCACGGGCAACAAAAAGAGTGAAGTTAAAAAAATAAAGTGTGAAAGTTCAGCCCTCTCTGAGGCCACTGCTATGGTGATAGATACATCAGTGTAATGCCATCTTTCTCTGACTCTTAAGTTCCTTCAGAACAGTTTTTATGTCTTTTTGTTGTGCTTCTCACACAGTATATGCTGGCTGCTGAACCATAACAAAAAGCATCCGTATTTATCTGTATTTACATGCTTTGCTGCCTTGCTGTATGACAAATCAATGTTTTAACATATATTTTGTGCATATTTATTTATATGTAAGTGCTCTTACCTTTGTAGAGTTTCTTAAATTTACAAAGTTACATGAACTTTGGAGTGATGAAATAATGAACATCTCCATACCTGGAGCACAGCACTGAATATAGATGGTCCCTAGCAATCAATACCCAGCCACGTTGAAATAATATTTAGTTTGTTCATAAACAAGAAAGAACATCAGTCATGAAGGAAAATAAACACTCTGGGTCAGATTCATCCTTCATCTAATTCTATTGCCCTCACTCGAGAGACACTGGAGGTAAATATGATACATTATTTCCGAGGATTGGGTTTGCTTTGTTTCTTCTCTTCCCTCACCTGCTTCTAGCCAGCAAGCTGCAGTTTGGGCTAAAAAAGCAATCCCCCAACAAGATGCTAGCGCTTCCCTTCCATCCATAACTAGAGAACTACCTGACCCCAAACAAGTAAAAAACAGGAAGCAAGAGCTCAAAATATCACAAGATCAACTTGAAAATCATGAAATATTCTGCAGTTTGTTGTTCCGAAGTTTTGAAAATAGTTATGTCAACTCTCTAAGCTTTCCTTTACCATTCTTTTTCCAAGAGCAAATAGAGAATTTGACTGTTATTAAACTGAGATTTAAGTAGTTGCTTGACAATTACGTAACCTGTGAGAAATCATTTCCCTGTATTCACACGAATATGGTGGTGCACACAGAAACTTGTGGACGGGGGAAGCAAGCACAGCTGAACGAGAGCTCTGATGACTGCAGGCAACAGGGCACTGGAGATCACCTAGACCTACAAAACCACTGCAGGCCTTTAAGTTAGAGCAGGTCACGTTTCAGTGTCAGATGCCCAGCTGAAAAAATCATAAAGATTTAACATAAGCATCGGTTTAGTAAAGGGCCAGAAGAGAATTTCTGAACCATCCCAAAGCTAGCATGAAATATATTTATAACATGGTTGCCATTTTAAGTGACTGCACCATTAATGGCTTCAAAGTGATGTTACTGCGCTTGTCTTGACTTGATATCATTTCTCCTATACACAGAAGAATGATGCTTTAGAAAAACGATTGTGATCAAAATGTGTCTGTGTGAATGAATACTTATTGAGCTTGAAGTGTGAGCTCTTTAACTTAACCCTCCACAGTTGAAGATTAGTTGGCAAGATACTGTATCGACCTCTCTACCCATAATCACCTCATGGAGCAGTTAGATCAATGTTGGAGGCTTTATGTTCCCCGGGAGAGCCTATTGATCAAATTCATGTGTTCTTTATCAGTACACTGTTTTTAAAAAATTATATCTAAAGGAAAAGAAAGAAGAGCCAAGAGAATGCCATTCTATAAGAAAGCCTTTAACAGGGTCTCCAGATTTAAAGTTACATTAAAGAATCTCATTTTGTGCACAAAGATCTTGCTTTGCATTAAGACCCTTGTAAACTTCAAAGACATGAGGAAATCTCTTCAAAGAGCACAAGATTTAGGCGTTTTAAATATTCTTTTTAATCTCATCCTATCCCTTATAATCTCTTGCCATCAGGCAGAAAAATCCAATGCTTACAGAACATCTGCTGTAGAGGTCCTCACAGAGAGCACCAGCATCAAGCAGTTAATGTTGTATATAACCATTATTAAAGATGACAGGTAAGTTCATCAGCAATTGCAACAAGGGAAGAGATGATGCAGCAGCACAAGTGTTTAGCCATGAAGAACGTATAGAAATGCTCTGAACATGGCAGTTACTGAGGTCCTGGTACCTCCTCCTGCCTCAAGCACTCCCATGTCATCTGTACCTGCTGCCCCACATCAGGGCAGGACTCACCCTGGGAGGGTTCAGCTTCAGTCCAGCGTCCAAGTTCTGGCACTACCTACTTTAAATGCTGATTTTAGAGCAGTATTTAAGTATGTTTGCATTCACATAATTAAAAAAAAAAAGTTCTGCCTATAAACTTCCCATGAAGGAGATGCTTGTGCACTGCCTGTCAACCATCAACCTTGTTATTTCAATAATTTAATAGCACACTTCAGATGTTATGTTTTTATATTCTAATTAAGTAGTACACAGTTGCTAATTGCTAAGTATACACTCCTGACTGCATTGCATTTCACGCTGCTGCCATGAATCGTTTTTCTGACCTCCTGACACACCTCTGTGATTTAGTCAAAGGTAATAAGCAAACACGGAGTGAGATACATTGACAATTGCTCTTTATGCCTTCCTGATAATACAGTAGACTATGCAAAGCTGCAAAGAGTTGATAAAATTGCACACACTTTACTTATTGCTCCATTATTCTTTGCTAATTGAGCCACATAGTTTAGTCAAGTGTTTACAAGCTTTGCTAACAGACTCGCATACAAATTCTGTTCAGTATGTTATGCTAAAGAGAATGTTTACTACCTGCTGAGCTGTCATGACAGATAACAGTTTTGAAGCTGTTCTCCAGTCAATAAAAACTGACAACAGTGAAAGCCATCAAGTTGGGAGCTGATTTGCTTTCGCATTACTGATATAAGTGATCTAGATCAACCAATAAAACAATGATGCGCGAAAGGGAATGGGTGCCTGGTTTAACATCATTCAGTTCAATAGAAATTATCATGCTAAACCCCAAAATAGCATGATAACAGCATGCAATGAAAGAAAAAAAATACTCTGCCCTTCTGGCTGGTACATGTTTTGAGCTAATGGGAGGCAGCAGAAGGCCAATGACTGAACTTCAGCTCCAGCAGTTGGGCAGAACTCTCCACCGGAGAGTTTAGACCTCCATGAATAGCTATTAAGTGTGGCCAATTGTGGAGTTTAATTGCTAAAATTAGATTAATAAAAAATTGCTAAAAACTTCTCAGCAAGAGAGATTTTTTGTAAAAGTGAGGTGCAAAGCTCACAAGAGAGAACATGTAGTTCAAGCACATTCAAAATTGCATGCAAAACGCAACCAGGGGAGCTGGTGCAGAAGGCTGGGTGACGACACTTCACCTGCAGCGCCCTGGGGAGCTGCTTGCTCTGCATTCCTCACCACAGCTCCCAGAGGTTACACTGTCATTCATTTCATGCACGAAACTTCCATTATCAAAGGTCGTTCTGCACGCAAGGAGAGAATATAAAGGCTCCAGGGGTACCCACAGCGAGCAGTGGGGACGAGAGCATGGCAAAAATGTCTACGTCGGTCAGCAAAACTCAATGGAATGGAGTATTGAAAAGGACAATTCAGTCAATAATAATAATACACCCACTGCAGCGCCACAGAGGAGTTCAACGAGCCAAACACCGAAGTGAAATTCTCCTGTTACTAAGTCATAAAAGTCTCCAACTTAATATGTCTTGATACTTCTGCCTTGGCGCTGAACACAGAGCAGAAGGGCCGTTTCACCAAGGAAGGAAGGTACAACACACACAGTAACCTGGCAGGGGTATTTCCGTGCACACCAGCACCCCGGGGAACCATCACGGCACCCTCATGGGCCTAGAAGGTGCTTCTAGCACAGGCCCAAGCCTCCCCACAACTGCCTTGCTCTTTCCTGTGCATTAGGGTTCTGGGTCAGCTCAATGTTTAGGATGAGCTCATTTCAGCACACGTAGTTTCAGTAAAGGCAGTGTACGGTCTACATGAATCCGCATGTGCTTCACTTCGAGCTGTAGCTTTCTAAACCAAATGTATTACTTGCTTTAGCAATTACTCTTGGAGACCTACCCCGCCATCAATTAGCTCTCCATCCTCCCATCGGTTTAATTAGCGTCCCCTCAGTGGAACAACAGAAAAATCTCCCTGCATGTAGAAGGAAGACGGCTTAAAATAAAGGCCAGTGTAGTTTTATTATGCTTTGTATCCAGGCATCCCATTTGAATCCATCAGAGCTCAGAAATGCATGGAGCGGCAGCCTTGGAAGCATTAATAACCCAAAGCTCCGTAGCAGAGGGCAACGACTATGTCTGAGCTTTAATGATGCGCTGTGTCAATCTACAGCGCCGAGACATTAATTAGCCCGTCTTATACGAAGCACAAGCCTGGATTCTTTGTAAGGGACAACAGGTAGGCATTTTACAGAACAGCATTAAACTGCTTGGTGTATTTTTCTCTCCCGTTGAAAGAAAAATAATTTAAGCATTATTTTACAATTCAGTTGATAATTTCCTGCTAGTTATCAGATGCAAGAGTGACCATAGTATCTTCAGCCTGTTTTGAGGAAGACTGCAGCCAGGTAGAAGCACACACTGCAATGCCAGGCCATCAACCAGAGGAAAACGCGGGGCTGGGACCACGTCCCTGCAAGGGCTGCATCACAGGAATCTTTCTGCAATCTTGGAAATCCTTCCGGAGCTAAAGCTAACACAGAGAATAAGCTCAAACACGCAGCCCGTGTCTGCAGGGACCCAAACCCTGCTCACACTCATGACTGACTTGGTCCCCCACAAACTGGGCAGCAGCAAGGAGGTCACCTCACTTATTGTATTAGACTGTTTCCCACCAAGTGAGTGGCCCGGGTCAGGCAATCTTTCCCCTCTAACGAGTAAGTGCTTGCTCTTATTTAATTCCCCATCATTCATAATTTTCAGAGGGGGAAGGGAGAGAGAGACTGATCTTCGAAAGGGAACTGAGCAGTTTGTAAGATGCTGATAAAGCCAAGGACCTTGCCCAGAGATGCTTTTTATGCATTTAATGCTCTGGAGTAGATTTTATTCTCTTACCCAGGATGGGCTATATATTAAGTTGAATCAGTTTTGGATACCTTGGGAGCCTATTTTTCTTAAAATCTACGACTCTCCAATACAGCATCATTTTTCTTAATCTTTAATCTCCTTTGCTTAGTATGAGCACATTTTTTTTTTCCCTGAAAAGTGACAAATTACATTACATCACTTAGAGCCTTGTTCTACACCTGAGGATCAAGTGCCTGCCTCAAAACCTTGTGGGTTCCAGGAAAATGTGTGTCCCAGCCTCCTTCCTAGATTTTAGACTAATATTCTATTTAGGTTCTATATTCTCACACACTCCTGTGCATCTCTAATATATGCATATATTCTACATACTTGAAACTTATATTGTAAAAAGAATGTATACATTTTAAAAACTGTTGCCAGTTCAAAGCTATGAAAAATCAAGATTTAGGAGCTTTTTTTAGGCTTTTGGGGTTTTTTTTTTGACCCCACTAATCCCATTTCCCTCATTTATTCAAAACCCCAGCAAGAAAGAAGTTTTCCTTCCTCCTCCAAGGAATAACTCTTACAAACATGTCACTGGTATTTGGCACAGAGGCAGGCAGGAACATGGGAGCTGCTTATTGCCTCCCAGTCACTCACACAGCAACTATTTTGGTGACTAGTTTGGACAGGGCAGTTCTGGAAGCTGCAGCAGCCAAGAAAGCACATAGAGAAAAGAGGATATTCCCAGTTTCCGCTGGCTGCTTGGGTAACACTATGTAACCACAGAGTATTTCAATACAAAGGAGGCATTTGTCAACACGCTATGTATAAGATTTGTTGATGATGAACTTTTAATAAATTATTGATGTAATCTTTCTTATTTGTAGTAAGCAAAACAAGTAGAAGTGATTACGTACTCATTTTGCTCTACTAATCAATCACATGCTGATGACTTAGGCAAATAATCTAGTTCCTAAAAGAGTATGTGGGGAGTTTGCCATGGGAACCATCCATCAAAGTCAGGGATGGGTGATTTTTGTAACTCACTCTTGCTGGTACACTTCCCATTGCATTAAACTTTAAAGAACTTGATGGCAATCTGAATTTTACTCCATGCATTTCTTCTTTTCATGCAGCCAGTCAGGTTGCAGATCATACAATAAGGTCAGAAGCACAGGAAACAGAACACTTTCCCTACCATATCTATAGGATTTATACGTTGAGAGGCTGCAGAGCTCCCTGCTGTGGCCCAGGTCGCCTGCTGGTGCCTTGGCCCCGTCCCCACACTGTTAGTGGCTGCTTTAAAGCAGGGGTCACTCAACAGGAGGTAGAAGGGAACAGTCACTGAGATGCAAAACCCATTAGCAAGGTCTCGGAGCGGAGCACAGGCCACGCTGATCTCCTGGGAGCTCCGATGCTGGATCCCACCGAGTAGTCTTGTCCTTGGAACAGCCTCAAGTGCTTCAGGGCCGCCTCTTCTTTCTGCAAGTGCCCTTAAATGGCCCTTCTGGGGTGGCCTCAGCTATTGCTGAAACATTGTCACCAGCCAAACAGCTTGTTGTTCGGACTCCACAGAAAGTGATGACTCAATTATTGTGAAATAATGCACCATTATTCCCTTCATATATGCATAAATATTAGTTCTTAAAACTCAAAGGTAAATAGAGTTGATTTTTTGGTTTCTTTCTTTTTTTTTTTTTTTATTCTGCCATAATATTTATATCCACTACCAGGCTCAAATAATGAAAATGTCAGGAAATATAAGGCACCGTGCGCCTGGATTACCAAGAGTCTAAAAATAATAATATACTAAATGCAATGCCCTTGTAATGGCTAAATATATTTTCTAATTTTCATGATGACTTGCCATTCTAAACATTGTATTTCAGCAGTTTATATTATTAAATCTGTCCTCTCTATCTTTTTAAGCAAGACTTACTGCAGTCACAGGGGCGACAGGCAATCTACTGCTATTTTCCCTTGTGTCCCCCTCTGTACCTAGGTGCCAAATACACTTCCATATTCCTACGTATATTGCAAATTTCTCTACAGTATAAGCATGAATCACCCTGCCTGGGTCACATAAAGTCATTTAGCAGTAGTAACAATAAAAAGAAGGCTACAAAGAGGGATATAGGCCAGCGCGCATGGACAAACTGGGAGTGAGCAGCGTGGCCTCTCGGTTCGCTGTTCAGATCCTACTGATTTCTCTTGTTTCTCACCCCAAATCAGCACCTGGAGTTCACTGTCATGCAGGAACAGCACTTTATAAGGTGAGACAGCTTTCTGATGAGCTACAAGCTGGTGAACACAGCAAGGCTCACCTGAAGTCAGTGCAAGGTGTCAGGCTTCTCCACAGCGTAGGTGGAGGTTGAGGGCCAGGACTGCCTCACAGCCCCTGGGGAGGCCGGACCTCACAGAGCGCCCTCCTCCTTGGAGCACCAGAACCAGGTCCTTGCAGGACCACCATGTTTCACACCGACTGTTTGTCCTCTGCTGCTCAGGGTGCTGGAAGAAACCTCCTTGTTTCATATCAGATACATATAGTCAGTAACTCCAAGACAGTGAATAACATCTTTCCACTTAGACTAATGAAGCTACAGTACTTCTCTCTAGCTGGAATACTCCAGAGACCAAACTAGCAGGATGCTGACATCTTCCACAGACTGTAGCTGCTTTTCAGCTAAAAAATGTGAATGATCTGTAATTTGAGAATGTTTGACCTGGAAGTCACTAGAACACATCAATACAGGACTCATCTGTGTAAGATGCACTAATTATTTTATAGCCTTCAATCTGCTGCACGAGCGGCAGCAGTGCATAGGGAAGCTGCAAGGAAAACAAGCACCAAACACACCATCAAACCTCCAGCTTGCTTTTTTTTCTCAGCAGAAGAATCATTAGCAGCAGCAGTATATTAAGAAACAAATTTTCCAATTTCTCTACACTCTCCACAGTCAATTGTATGAGAATAAAGTCACCAGGCAGAACAGTAACATTTTATACTTTGTGCTTGCATCAATCATTACCTAAACGGGCCCAACACTGGAAAATGCAGCCCTGATACTCCATAAGCTTCTAATGGCTTAACAAAAGATTTCACGCTCCTTGCTGGAAAAAGAAAGCAGGAAGAGGCATTTCCAAACTGAGCCCCAGTTGCAGACTCACAAAGTGAAGTTTGTACTCAAATATTTGCATATACTCATGTTTGCTAATGTTAGGGTTTTAGAGTACTGCACTGCACTGAAACATCTAAATCATAATGCTATAACCAATGCAAAAGCATGGAAATAAAACAGGAAAAACAAGTCTAGAGAGGCTTTTATTGTTCCCCAAGCTTGTGTAATTCTGTGCAAAAATATATATTTATGGTTTGACTTTTTCAGCATGCTCCTATCAAGCAAGATATGGTATAAACAATGCTTTAATATTCTCTTGTATCTAAATGCAACATCTAAAATAACAGCAAGCAACTGCAGAAATTAAAGATATATGACTAAGAAAATTTAGGACATTCCATCCCACCACGATCACCAATGTAAAAAAAAAATACTCCCTAGGGCAATATTTACACGTTAGGTTACACAACGTTATTCTGTTAGATATCATTAAAAACCTACATCATTATATTTAGGGGCTACATCTGAATCTCTTTGCACCCACAAATCCTAGCTGGCCAAAGTATAAGTCTAGTTAACTTCAGAGAAAGGAGTGATCTTTGCAGCTGACCTAGAGGGGTCTTAAAAGGAAAGCTAACCTCAAAGCCAAGCCCCTGGAAAGAGCCTCAGTAAAAACACTGGGTGTTTTTAATATTATTACATGCTTCCTGACAGGAACCTTTCGTTCCATGCAGCATTAGGGCCAGCTTGCTGTGCCCAAATGAAACCATCAGCAGTCAAGCCTCCATCAACCGTAAATTAAGCAACTTCTTCTGAAGACACTGATGCTGACAGTTTGCCACAGGGGCACAGGTCTCAAGTCTGGGGTGACGCCACGACACATGTCACAGGTCCCCCAGGTCAAGCAGCCCCCTGCCAGGCAGCCAGGTGTGAAGAAATTCTCCACCTGGACATTTCTGCTGTCCAAGGAGCAGCAAGGTAACCAGCAGCGACTGCTCAGTCTGCTAGGATTGATACAGCAGGAATAAGGGAGGCCATTTCGGTAGTGCTCTCTATAGGAATTGCTGGGCCATTAACTTTCCCTTTATGACTTTTCTCCTCTTTCCACTACGCTTGTGTTGGCTGAGCTTTGTGCTGCGCTGATGGGCTGAGGGAATTACGTACTCAGGAAAAAGAGAAAGGAAGGAAAGAAAGAGCAGAAATAGGAGGTATGAAAACCAACTGTGTGATGGTGGTGCTACTGGGAGCTGCCCAGAGCAGCACATCCCAAAAGCTGTACATCTGTCTGTCAAGCCCAAGACCAGGTCACTGCCAGCGCAGACACCACCTTGCTTCGGGCACAAGGGCCTGCACAGCTACGGCTTCTCCTGGGGAGACATCTGTTCAGGATGACTTTGGGTCACTCTAGGGGAACGTCAGGTGCTTCATGGTTTTGTAGAATTGGGGTCTGTGGAACTGGAGCATGAACCAGGGCCATGGGAAGACTTAAACTGCTCGCTTAGGCTTTAAAGCCCTCTGCAGACTGCTAGCTATGGGGAAAAAAGAAGGCAAGCGTTGACACACTGAAAGCACACCAGTAACAACCTCCCGATCTCCATCTTAGCCCACAATTCAACGTCACAGTTTCCCTGGGTTTATATTTCAGGATATTTCTAAGAAAGAAAAATAGACTGAAATCACCTCAAATTTGACAGCCCAAGCATTCATGTTTCCCTTTCGGTCTGCATGGCAGAACAGGCCGTGCTGGATTTGTATGCTTTAGATCAACCCAAGGGTAGTAAATAGGCTTCAGCAACAATCCCACAGCGTCTTTGATCCAAGAAGACAGAAGATTTAATTGAACAAGTCTCTCTTTACAGTAACATGGTGAGCGCAACTACCCTTTAACGCCTCAGAAAGACTGCAGAGAGGTGGAAGCAGCGGGCCGGGCTGCCCAGGCCAGCGAACCTCCCTCCCCTCTCCTTGCGATTCTCCCCGAGCACCCTGGCTGGCTTCCCGAGCCCCAACTACTGCATCTATTGTCGCTGCTGTCACATTTCATCAGTCAGTGCGTACCTAACACATCCATCAAAAGGCCATAACTTGCAGACAAAGAAAACAACCAAACAACAGCAACTTGCTAATAGGATCATAAGTTTTCTTCAATCACAGTAGGAAAAGGTGGGAACAAGGGAAATATCGAGCTGTCACTTAGAGACTCTCCATAACTGTCACGCAGCAGAATCAAGATGTACAGCTTGTGGGGGGAGACGTGAGGCAATAGGAGCACCCCCAGCAGAGGGGAGTCGGTAAACCACATCCCCAGGCACAACCATGCGTGGAGCTGCCTTGTTTTCATCCATCAAACTCTCTTCCTCACCAAAATATTGTTTTAAGCCTGACGCGAGCTGTTGAAGGGAACTGTCACCATCAGGATTACGGATTTTCCCGGGCCGGATGGGCCTGCCCGGCTGCAAGCGCTTGCCCGCTGTCCAAAACGAGGCTGCTGAGGCTGCGGCAACAGCGGCGCTGGACTCGCCAAAGCTGCCGGCCACGACAAGGGGCCTTCAAAGCAACTGGGGAGGCCTGTCAGGTTCAGCTCAGGCCTAGACAAACAGCATTTCTCTTCCATCGATTCTGGCCCTGCTCTCTGAGCTGCTGGGAGGCAGCACAGAGTCTTTTGCACCAGGCGGGTGACACACTCCTTGTTAGGAACATCTTTTCCTCTCGCTCTGTGAAACTCCATCCTATGGATCTAGGGGAGCCCTGTGCTCTTAACCCACATTGAGTAATGACCCAAGCATTCCTGCAAGTGCTGGCTGAAATCACCATGGCAGGGGGTGGTTAATCCCGGGGACTGAGACGGTCACTGGAGGTGCTGCTGTAACTCAGCTTTGCACCGTACAGCAACGGGGCCACCCGGGCGAGGTAAAGCACAACCCACCTTTGGGGATCAATATCGTTCAGACACGACAGAAAGGCAAAACTAACTGCCCAAATGTCTTCATTATGCTACTGAAAGCCAGTGGAAATAATGAGTCATTGCAATCGGGTAGGGAGCAGTATCTGCCTCCCATTCAAGCATTATGGATCTCGGACAAATTTACATTAATTGCCAGGACATGTTTTTGGAACGTGACTCTTATTTTAAGTCAGTTTCATTTACCAACTATGAAAGGAATTGTCTTCTGATTTACCTCAACCGTTTGCACTGTCAGTTTAAGTTACGACCGTACTAGTTATGATCGGAAAAAATGATTCCAACTGTGCTCTAA
Source organism: Nothoprocta perdicaria (assembly GCF_003342845.1). Classification (NCBI taxonomy): domain Eukaryota; kingdom Metazoa; phylum Chordata; class Aves; order Tinamiformes; family Tinamidae; genus Nothoprocta; species Nothoprocta perdicaria. The sequence goes on from NW_020455710.1 coordinate 1,054,631, forward strand.
AATAAATAAGATAGTTTTCCACTGTGATATCGAATGTTTTGCTGGTATAGGAACATGAACCTGAGATGAAGATGTAAATTTGTATTCACATTTTCAAGAGGCAATATATTCAGAGCTCAGAGAAATGCTCTGGGTTGCTTTCAATTCTCATCATTCTAAACTAGAGCGACAGGGTGCAGCTTGGCAAAAAAATAATAAAAAAAGGAAATAAAAAAATAAAAAACACACTTCATGTTGTCTGAGCAATGAGATGAAATATGACTGGATTTACCTTCAGTAAAAAAAAAAAGGTGTTTTCAAAGTTTCTTTCAGAGCTTCCAATCCTGTCACAATATTCAGGAATTGCCAAACAGAGCAAAGATCTCCATGAGAGGACCCAGTGCCCAGAGGTTATCTCAGACATTCAAAGAAAGGGTAAGCACCACCTAGCACCTGCTTTCAATTTTTTCAACATTCCACTTTTTCCAGATCACAGCCAGAAATTGGCAGGCATATGTTTTTCTACCCCCTTCCCCTTCTTTTTAGCTGCTCAAGAGTAGGTTCCTACAAAAGCTGAGTGATGCCAACGTCTTCAACAGCCACCGACAATTGATGCAGACCATCTCCCTGGCTCTCAAATCAGCAGGGCTTGTTCTCCCTCTGCTCTGAGCCACAAGGATTCACTTTAAAGCTCCGACTTCTTCAAGGAAATGAAAAGAGAGAGAGACTGAAAGTACCTGGTTTGCTCAAACCACAAATCACTCAGGAAAACTCCATCGCAGCCAATCGATTTATCTTAAACAAGGTGACTTGAAAGGAAGCAGGGTGAAGGGGAAGGTCTGAATTTAAGATCTAAATTTCTTCTGAGAAAGCCTGTATTTGGTTCATCTTGTTCGGGTCCCTGTACCTGAGGCAACACTTGGATTTATGAATCTCTGAACACATTTTATGTATGTGTCTTATTGTTAATTAGCTTTGCCCTCAAGCTCTATTTAAAATTATGCGACAAAAGAAGAGAAGAAACTAATGTCAGCATATAATTTATTTTAATTTCTATATTTTTCTTGAAAAAGGTCTGTAAAATTCCTACCAAGAACTTCTCTAAAAAAATGGAATTATGCTTCTAGCCATTTTTAATCCATTTTTTTTTGAGAAAAAAAGTAATCCAGCTGCAATTTTAAACCTCTTTCCTCTAACCACAAATCCATTCTCACTAAGTCAACTGAGCAATAAAGCCGAAGCAATATTTAGTTACTGGGGAAATATGAGACCTTGCTCATAATGTTCCTCCCTGTCATTTTTAGGATAGCAAAATGATTTCATAGATTATTTTTCCCTTCTTTAACCCAAGACTGTCATACTTTTCTTCCAATTCACGTGGCACTCTTTTATTTTTTCTCCTACGGAAAAGGAGATTTTTTTTTTCCAAAGGTGCTTCCGTTTGCTTCCCATTTGGTTCTTCTGTACATGCATTCAACCTACATCAGGAAACACACTGAAAATTCTGTTGATGTCTCAGTGTATTTAAAAGCAATTTTAATAATGTGATGGACTGAAAAAAACATGTATATTTATATCCTTCAAGCTAACGGCTCTCAAATAAAGGGGCATGCATTTCCTAAGAGATCTGTTATCTTTTTTTTTCACCAGATTTCGCTCCAACTGATGCATCTGGAAACAACAATTTTGTACCTACCTCACAGGGAAGCCATCAGCCCCTAGCCAGAATATCAGGACCTGCTGCTGGCAGGAGCACAAAGAAGTTACTGTCATCCTACAGAGCAAACACCCTTAGCCTAGAGGTGAAAGGAGACAAGAGTTAACACACAAGCAAGGTGAGATCCATCATCAGCTCCTAGCTGCAAGGTAAGATGAGCTTCAAAGTACACAGCGCTACACTAAGCTCCACTGGCACTGCTGACAAGAACGATGGTGCTCCAGTTGTTCTGATAAAACTGTCAGAAAGAGCCTCGGCCTAGGGATGATCCAGCTCTCCTAATACGCTTGATACCCTCCTCCTCCTCAGCCCTGGACACGAGGCTTACGCAGAGCCTGCGGCTGTTCCTTCTCTGCAGGCAGAATAAAATAAATGATAATCAAGCTGGAAAGGAACGAAAAATTCCATGCCTATTTTTTGTCTTTTTGCCTCTGGCAAATAATAAGTAATGTGGACTTTAAACACTGCTGCTGCTGTCTTTCCATCCACACATGATCAGCGTTTGAAATGAAAACCAAAGGTGCAGGCCCTTCGCACATACAAAAAATCACCAGCAGAGGAGAGTGGCATTTTGAACATGAAAACTTATGGAAAATAAATCCAAAAAGTGTCTGATTTGAAGGCTAGGGAACACAGACAGTACTGGAAGAACAGCTGCAAGCAGTTTGCAAGGGGCACAAGTGCTGGCATAGAGGTCCACTTAGTTTTACATGGGAACATCCTGTGAATCTCATTTCACTGGCTAAAATCAAGGCAAGCTAGAAATGTGCCAAGCAGGATCAATAGGGACTGCATTGCTAGTGACAGCATCGTTACCTGAGTCACCTCAGAGGAGATGTGTGCTCAGCAGCCCCGGTGCTCCTTGCTGTTGTCTCTGAGGATAGAGGTAGGCAAGGGAGGCTGCATGTGCCCTGCCCCAGCAGCGCCACTGCCTTGCAAGAGCCGCCAGCAGCAAATCAAGGAAGCTCCTGAGCTTAGCTGTATCTGTCCCAAAATTAACACGACAAGAGCACAAGGTCAGGCACGCTGAGCTGAACGGGCTGTAAAAGCACAAAGACCTGGGCTTCAACAGAAGAGGCTGATGTATTTTGGTACAAGAGCAAGATCTGAGCTACGACGCATCACGCTGCTCAGTCAGACTTCAACATGTTCTGCAACCTCAATAAGCTTCGCTGCATCAGAGACAGCCATCAGATCAGACTGTCGAGATGAGCTCAGAGGCTGCTCGGTACCTCACAACTACACATTAATTAAGGCCAGGAAGGGAGAATATTGTATGCATTTGATTCATGGGAGAACATAAGAAACTGCAGTGGAATTCACTGGGCTGGAATCTGGCTCTCATAAAAACTTCTGTAAGATATTTAATGACTAAATTTGTCTTAGATTCTTGATTTTATATCTCATTCAAAAGGGCCTTTCTAAGAAAGAACATTTGCTCATCAGAGAGGAGAAATCAGAACCAATCTCTACATAATCAGCAGCACTTCTGCTAATATCTAAGTGTGCGTGTTTGTTTTTACTGGCCATCCAGCCAGTTTTCCTCAGCTAATTATCTTTAGCAGGGTCACAAGCAAAGGGGGCCTGGATGCAGGCCAGGAATAAAACCACTAGACCCTTCTCACTATTGATGTTTGGCTTTGAAGACGCTCAGATGAAAGATGCCACAGAAGTGTAAGCTATCACTGCTTTTGTTTCTCTCTCCCTTCACTGTTGCCCTATGAAAACCTTATGGCTGAAATACTGACTCTTAAAAAGGAAGCAGATTCAGCTGTTTGGGAACAGAAAAACAACACAACTGCGGAGCAGAAAATGGCTACAGTTGTTAGAGAGAGCGTAAAACACACAACATATGTGCAATGTAAATAACAGAGCCCTAATGCACAAAATTAGCATTTTCCTCATTTAAAGTGCTAATCAATCCATATTAGTGCGAAATCATTATTTTGGAAAATCTTCAGTAATGTATTTATGCAATGAGCCTACATCAGTTTAGAACTGGATTAACCCACGTGGCATCTTGTAGACTGACTATACCAAATTGCATTCTGAACGCTAAGCAGCAATTAGAGCTAGGAAAGGAAAGGAGGGCTAATCTCATTATATGCACAAAACTGTAAGCACCAATACACAAGAACAATGATCAAGTTTGTATATACAAAAAAAAATCCATGCAATACATAAAAATCTATGCATCTTGAAATACGAAAAAAATCTCTAAAAGACTTTCAAAATATAAAGGCAACAAGATTTGGTTGAGTGATTAAAATATACCTGTATCAAAAAGGTATAAATACTCTGCCTATAAATTTCTCAGTGATTATCTTCAAAATCTCAGGCTTAACAGAGACAGGGCAGAAGCATTAATAGGATACAAAATAGTTAAGAGTCTCTCAAAATGATGTTTGCTAAGGTTTTATATTGACAAGGAAGGAAGAGATATACACATCTATTTATTACAGAAAACACATCAATGTATTCAAGATAACTCAGAACATACTCCCTGCTGAGAAGAAATATCGCAGTAAATCTAAAATAAAGCTTCCTTAGCACTGTTTCCTCAGCAAGGGTTCAGGTGTTTTCGATACGTACTGAAACCATATGGTACCCTTGAATCATTTAAGACATAATTCATATACATGGCTGATGTACAAAACCTGTTGTTCGCAACTAGCAATGTCTCCATGACTTGTATTTCTGATTTCATCATTTTTACCTGTAGATGTGTTTCCACAAGCCCTACAGGAGAGCTCATTATACTAGTTGATCAACATGCACACTTAAAGTTTAAATATTCCTATGAATTTCCTACCAAAGTACTGTCAAGGTTTTTTGTCCATTGGATCCAGGGTATCACAGCCCAATCCAACTATGCAGAGAAGTTCTTACTGACACCAAAGGAGAAGTTCAGATCTTTAGTTCCACACTGTTTCTCCATGAAAAGATTTACAAGCCCCATATAAAAGAAGTGACAGTAAATATATCTGGAACTCACATTTGAGCTAAGTTAGCTGACGGATCCCAGTGGGTTTTGCCCCCCAGGTTCCACACAGCTATTAGGAAAACACATCATCTATGGTTAACAGCAAAGGACTAGCAGAGGGCAAACAAGTAAATAACTTCTTTCTCCAGCGAGGGGACGTGGTGGGGAGCTTGGCCACGCACATCAGCTCCAAGGCCGCAGTCCAGGCCAGCGTGGACCTTCTGCTGTGGGGGCACAAGTCCCTAATCCTGCCTGTTTCAGGCACCTTTACCAGGCTGACAATGCCCAGGGGAGCATTCAGCAATTCCAAACCACCACCACCACCAATCTTCTTTTTCCCCTGGAAGAGGTAGGTGATTTACAGTATTTTAAACAAGCAACCTGCAGATGACCTATTTTTGCAACTCAAACTCTCTGAAATCAACAGCAACGTTTTGCACTCACATGATGAGATTAAGCCTCTGCAGTGGCCCACCCTGACAGCCAGCAGTCCCTCTGCTCTTGCTTTTGTGTCGGGCACACCATAGGCATGTGCCAGCTGAAGGCCTTTTCCCAGGTGCAGATTATGCTCTTCAGATTTCTACATTGATAGGTTAGAAAGTCACCCCTGAGGAAAAAAGTTTCAGGGATTTTCTTGCAGGAATGAATGCTCCCTTAAACCCTCTGAGATATTATTTTATGGAAAAGCATGTTTGCTACTAATGCATACAACCCCCGCAATGGCTGCTTTGAAAAATTAAACCTAGAGTCATCTACATTCCTCAAACTCAACAGAAAAACATGCATGTTTGGCAGGCTGGCTCAAGAAAGACAGAGAGACAACCCCTAAGGCCACTTCATCTCCCTCAGGTTTTCATGTCTGGCCACCAAGAAAGAGCACAAAAGCTGAGGTCTTCACAAAACCAGTTTCAATAACGGAAACGCACCATGGTTTTGGAGGATTACATTAATGCAAAAGTGAAGGCAGAAGGTATCAGGCCTTAAGTATTTATTAAACTATATTAAAATCAAGCCTGGTGTTCATATTACAAAGTATTAAAATTCCTTGTGTTTCAGCCTCCTGAGATAGCTGGTGTCAGCCAAATTCTATTATGCAAGAACAGGGTATTTTAATGAAAGCAGGATATTATACTAAAATGCAAGAAACCTGAACAAGCTTTAAAAATTCCAAGACACCAGTGCTGGTGTGTATAAGCCACTGCAATACGTTTATTCTGATATGAGCACCTTCTATCATACATGTGTCAGCTTGTGCTATCTTGCTGCTTACGCGCGTGGTTTGTCAAGTGTTGGTCTTTGATCAAATCTGCTACACAAATTGCTAACTTTATTTCCATATAGAGACGTAGAAAGGTCTCAAGAGCACTGAGCTGAATAGCAATTCCAACCTGGTAACTCTTTTGCTTGCAAGCTTCAAAATCCAGCAGAAAAGAAAGTTCAAGATGAATGTTAGGCAGAGAGAGCCTCAACACAGAGAAAAGAGCAAATATTTATATTTACATTTCCAAACACAGTGTGTGTGTTCATCTCAACCACCAAATAAAAGCAGAGAGCTGTGGCAAAAATCAGTCTTTCAACAAGAAATGCATATGAAATATTCAACAGTGGAGGGCAGTTCTTTTATGTGTGTATCATTGCTTTCTTATCTCAGAAAGCAGAGGTCAGCAGTAAGGGAAACAGAAATGGGAGGAAGATCTTCTGCTTCTTTTATTGTTATTTGTTAGCAGTTATTCCCCTGTTATTGTTATTTGTTAGCAGTTATTCCCCAAAGAATCCAAGCCCAGGGCTAATAAGCTTGTCAGAGAAAATCACTGGAGAAGGTCCACTGTGGCTCTCAAATTCTGGAAGAAGACAAATTGTCTCAATCGAGAAGAAGCACTGCTAAGGAAAGGGCCTCAAATGTGCCGCCATATAAGCTAAAAATATCATTTCCTTTATATTTTTAAGATTCTGAGTCAGCTACTTCTTTGGTTGACAGTAGTAAGACAGTTACTAAGAAATATAAAAAGACAGAAATGAAATTGTGTAACTGCATAAAGATGAGGTGTCCTCATTCCAAGAATGGAGAAAAGGAATCTGTAGGAACCAATATACACTGAAGTAGTGATCACATTTAGAGAGGCAAATGGAGAATCCAGAGCTGTGCCACGCCTGGTGGGACTCCAGGACAGCGCTCCGATGGTATCCAACGCCCACTCCACGTGGTGGCCAGTTCTGAAGTGAACAGATGGACAGGCTGTTCCCCTTAATTCAATTTAAGTCCAAAAGATCAGGATGCAATTCCAAGCTCACTTTCCTGCAGATCACATACTGTGAGACAGACCATACTCCTCTCCCTTAGGTATATTCCAGCAGTAGAGTCCTGTATTTGTGCCCAAATGGTCAAGTCTTAGACCTTCATTGGAAACTGTTTACAAGCCACCTCGAGCCCCACTTTTATTTGGGAAAACAAGGTTTTCATCATGCAGGGGACCAGTACTGACAGTCTAAGCTACGAGACAGAAGTTGTGTCTTGGCACCAATGCAAGCCTGCTTCGCTTCAGACAGACACAAGGTGATCCATACAGCACAGGAATGGGTTCTGAAGTACCTCTGATTCCAGTGTTACTCGTTAATCCAGATACCGTGTTCCAAAAAAAAGAGAAAAAAAAAATCACAGAAAGACATTCAAACAGAAGAAAATGAACCAAGGAATCACTGCCATGACTATCAAATCCACCTGAACCTGTGACAACTTCCAACTTCCTCTCTAGAAGAGGTGCACTAGAAACCTATTTTCTAGATAAACGTTTGCAAGCAAAAAGCAAGAAGCACACAAAGGATTTCTACTCCCTTCTTGCTGCTGAATGATTTTATGAAGCAGAAAACATATGTACCAGGGCTTCCAGTCTGAGTCATTAATATTTTGAAACCAAAATATCTTGTTGGGAAATCAATACAGCAATACTCAAGCATCATGTACAGAAAACTAAAAAGTCAGTAAAACTGTATGATAAACTTGCAGAAAATCAATGGAGTGCTCATACATGATAGTTAAAGACTGGGTGAACTAATTACCTCAAGGACTAACTACCCACCTATGAAGAATTAACCCGGATCTCTTGTTCCTATTCTCTCCATAATAAAGATCAGTAAAATAGTCTCTCAAGTAAAACTAATTTGAAACAACACGCAACTCACCAAATAACATGCAATAGTGAATTCCCTAGGAGAGAAATTTTCTGGAGAGGAGCCTGGAAAGTGCTGTGGAAAAGAGCATTGATACAACAGCCTAGGGCAACTGCACTGCACAGGGGAAAACCAAAGACCATCAGATTTGCAGGAGTCAGTGATGAGAAGGAATGGAAAGCAAAAAACGATCTGCCCTGACCTGCAGAAGTTAGAAAACAATTTAACTGCAGTTATGTCACTGTATGTGAGTAAACAACATCTCTTGGAGAAGAGTCCAAAGAGCTGTCAGTAGCTACTTTACCTCTACCCTGCATTTGCACAGGCTTGTTTCTGATTCCCAGTGTGCTCTAGTTTACCCCCAGATTTACATCTATTGGACTTAAAAAATTGCTTCTCACAGCAGTCCATATATGTACAACTGGAACAGGTTTAACTATGCATGTTTTTCATCTTTGTTTTTGTTATTTAAGGTTGTGCTTGGCACCTATTTATAGCATCAGTTACAGTTTCATAGAGCTGCATCGAAATAATTGCAACAAACTTTAACATATGCCTTGTGGAAACAGTGGAATTTAAACTAAGAGTTTAATATGCAAAGCAAGGAACACATTTTACCTCTAAAGGCTCCACTCTATTTCATATTTTACATTGAATTTGTCTTGGAGCTTGGAGCAATGTAAATACTAAAGCAAGAGTAATTTAGAAGCAGCAATGGCTTAATTTATTTTACTCTGTGTTGAAAAGGTCCATCCTGTTGCCTTATGTGACCCTAGGGGTATGTCAGGACTTGGTGGCTGGCACAGCAGCAGGCACACTTGCAGTTCTGGAATTCAGCACCACTAGTTGATACTTGCTAATGAAGAACCTAGATTAATTTTGTTAACTGTTTAATGCTCCTCTGAGGCACACAGGTGCATTTCGAGAGCCCTGCTTGGGCTTTCAGTGAACAGTGACGATGCCAGAGCAGGGTTCAGGACAGATGCACTATCTCAACTGGGGTAATTTCTGTTTAATTGTGGTGCTCCCTTAACATGATTGAATGTGGGGGATATTTAACTTATCTTAATTGATGGGGTCTCCCCAACAATCAAACCGATCCCACCTGTCCAGATTCCTACCGCCCAGCAGCCACCAAAGCCTGGCTAACCCAGCAGAAACTCTCATGGTCCTGGTCAAAGGCAGACCTGAAGCAAAGGGAGGACAATATTTAAACAAGGCTCAGACCATAAACCCACACAGTTTCTGTTACTTTCACTTACACTACATTCTTAACTACAAATGGTTGAAAAAGTTGTCTGGTTATCACAAGTAGGCATTAATCCAAACTTTCCCTTACCCTATGATTTATTAAAACCTTGGACGGGACCAATACAGCAACTCTGCCTATTGCATTTATGCTAGAATTTGGAGTAAGAGTTTGGACTTAATTCTTATATCTAATATAATAAACTTACAAACCAATGCAGACAGCTTATGCCAGTGTATCTTGGTTATATTTGCATTTGTTGAGGGATATCTGAATTCTGCACTGTAACAGAAACATCCTTTAAAGAAGAAATTCTGTGCTTGAAGAAACCAGATAAAATTAATTATTAGTGGTAACCCTTCCTTTAGGATTCAGCACTAATATGAACAATATAGAAGGAATAATCGAGACCATTTCTCCCTTGAGGCTGCAGTACAACACCAAAGACAGTCAGAAAGAGCCATTCTGAACACGATGAACAAAATGCCCGCAAAACTTCCTTTGACTCCTGTAACAGATTTCATATTTTCATGGTGATGAACATTTAAAATTCAGGACAAATGCTCATTCAATACTCTTCCTCACTTTGATGGACCTGCTCCTGTTTTACACCATACAGACTTTTGGTAGCAGTGAAGTGTAAAGGAAGCTTTGTCTTTTCTAGTTTAGCTTCGAGGTAGGAACTAAACTGAAGCCTGACATGAAGCCATATTAAAGCAGTCATTGATCTATTTCTGGCATATTAAATTCCTTCAGCTTTTCATGACGAGCATTTAGCTCGGGATTGAAGCAATTGTTCTTGTTAAGTCATTGCCTCTCCAGTGCAGTGCAAGGCAGAACTAGATGCTGAATTGCCATTACAGTTAATTTACCCCCAGTTGTCTTCTTATTCAACAAGCTATTTCCCCTGTAGGTTCAGACCACTTTGCTCTATGGCTGTCACACAGCCCTTAGCATTCCTGATGCATTTTTAACTGTCTGCATGTTTGCTGATGTTTGCTAGAAGATTTACATCTTGTACACAGAATAATACTTGTGAGATTAAATTCTTTAATGGTTGAGACTCTCACTTTTGAGTTAATTGTAATTCATTTGAAGACACAGCCCAGAATAACAAGTAAAACAGAAAACAAAGGACCACATATGATTTGGTGATTTTATTACTTTGTTGTTACTTTTGTTTATGTTTTGGTGGAGTCAAAGGTCCCAATCAAGATTAGGGTGCACAGCATTTGTAATTCCAGAAAACTAATTCTTGCTTCAATCTAGATTAAGTACAAAGGGAAGGATGACAGTCAGAAAAATACACTGGTGATTTGGACATGGCCAGATGTGTGGAAACACAAACAAAGGGGGCGTCTCCTTTGAAGGGAAGCCACACTAAAACTTGACACCACCAGAAAGGGTTCACACTTGTCAGAGTCCCCAAACCTGCAGGATGGAATCAGCAGCACCGAGATGAGCCATCACTCTCCCACCTGAGCTACACTGCTAAGGAGAGCAATGCAGTATCTTTATTTTACTGCACCTTACCAGTTTTCAGCAATTATACCTGTGGTTAAGATGCCTTTATGTTATTTTATCAATTATTAACATCGAACATCAACAATCCTCTCTGAGAGCAATTTCTGGGCTTTTATTTCAAAAGGTCTGCCTGATAACAGCACTTGCCATTTCCTTGCCTCAAGTCTCATAAAACCTTTTAACTTTTGTATCATCAACTTCTCCCTGACAATAAATCTCTATCTCTGCATATACCAAACCCTGGGTATACCACTCAAGTTTGAGGATGTTTTAGGGAATATTTAGGGACAGTTTCCAGTGCTCTGGTAAGAGTCTGACTCCAGTTCCATCAACTTCACTGCAGAATTGCCAATTTACTTCAGGGGGAATTAGATTAAGCCTTGCAAGTAATGTTTTATTCAGAAGGCAGTGTCTTTACAATAAGGTTTTATTTCACAGGGGTAATGCAGACATAGATGGGCTGCCTTCTTTCCGTGTCCTGCTTTCAACGATAATGAGGGAATATCACAATTGACTAAGAAGAATTGGACCTAGTCATAACTTCAGGTGTGAGGAGAATGGGAACCTTCAATCCAAAGTGGCCTCAATCTTGCTGGGAACTCCATGGGATCAGAAGACAACACAGGGCTCCGCATACTCAATTACTACATGTGGTCTAAGGGAATAATAAAAATTGCCTCAGTACAGTTAGATGAGCAGGGAAGAAAGTTTTTTTTTTAGAGATAACAGGCGTGTCTACCTGGAAATGGTGGACTTCAAGAACAGAGACCATTCACATGTGACTGGGAAAATACACTCCTAATTTGCATGTCCTGAGCAAATTACAGGCAAGTGTCTTGCCAAACTGCATTGTGCTAGCAATTTAATGGCAAAATGAGCAACAGAAGCCTTTTTCTAAATATATTGTTATGAAAAAGTATTTCCCTGGAAACAGTGAGTCTGGGAATTAGATTATGAAAAGGAGATTCTTAATTACTTTATTCAAAACACTTATCTTTGTATTTCAGTTTTCATCGTAGTCAAGGTTTCAGAAATCTACAGACTTACAATTCTACAAGTGAAACAGAACTGATTTTAGTCAACAAAACTATGGAATTTTCTTTCTTAAAAGTAAGTTTCTTGTTCTCATTCCTATACAGGATTGTACAGCTTAAAGAGCCATGAAAAGACATTTCTGCTGAATATGAAATCCAGGGATACACACAGTATCACTTCCAAAAAACTTTGTGTTTTTGTCTGGGGCACGTGGGTAGAAAGAACTTCTTTTTCCATCATGCACAGGAGGAATAAAATGCATCAACTGCAAGTTTCTTTCCAAAAAAGAGATAAACCACAGCTGGCTCCTGCCAAGGACACAGGGCACAAAATATCTTCGGCAGTTCAGTTCCTCATCGGAACAGCCCTTACCCTAAACAATCTAGCACTAACATATACCACAGGATATGAGACACCAGAGCTGAGAAGTTTCTCACTCACTCATTTTCTGCTGCCACTTGTAAAGGAGAGAGAAAAAAAAAAGAGAGAAATAAATAAATAAATAAATAAATACACTAAATCTTGAGCCTGCTCTAGGAGCTAATGGCTTATTGCTCTGCTGGCTCCACAGCCTTTATACCACGTTCCGGATACAGTGTCAATACCGATAATTACAAAACACATTTCATACCACCAATAAATAAATAAATAAATACACTAAATCTTGAGCCTGCTCTAGGAGCTAATGGCTTATTGCTCTGCTGGCTCCACAGCCTTTATACCACGTTCCGGATACAGTGTCAATACCGATAATTACAAAACACATTTCATACCACCACATAATATCTTTAATTACATGGAAGGAAGGAATTTCATTTCTTTTTTCTCCAGTAAATGGGTCACTATTTCTTCACAGACTCGCACCTTTAGGCTCTGGCTATCAGAAGCTGCCTTTTATTTATTTATTTACAATTCAACGATTACCTTAATTTCATTACATTTTAATTCTTATTTATCTTCTCACTGATTCTTGGTCTTGGAATCATTGCTTTCACAGGCCATATTTAACCATCCTCAGTTTAACTCTCCACTGACCTTTACACCAAGTCAGAAGTACACTGCTCTGGAAGCAGAGAGTGGCCACCCCAACACACTGCATCCTTCCCTGCAACACACGGGGCCGCTCCCCACGTCCCAGCGGCCAGGACGCCGCAACGCCAACCTGATACACAATTAACTGTGCTGTTCTTCATTTACTCACACTCTGATGCGAAAAGATTTTCTTGGAGAAATGGCTGCAATATCAGAAAGAAACTGGTGCATGCTCTTGTTTCTGGTCTCTTCACAGAATCTAGCAGAGAATCCTACCTTTTTCACCTTGCAGTTGGGATCCTGCACACTGAGTGCTATAGAAAAGCCTATAACACTAAAGAACAAATAACTACCACAGCACAAGTAACTCTTTGACTTCACACTAACCATCACTGCACTAATTCAGCAGCATATATAAAACATTATTTTTTTTCAGAAGAGACTCCCCTCTTTGTGGAGAGAGACCTTAGTTCAAGGTAATGAGTCGCCTCACTATATTTCTCTGGATGTTGGAAGCTTAAGGAAATAATGTTGTTGAAAACATCCCGTCAGAAACACTTTGACACTAATTCGTTTGAATTCACAGGCAGATGAAGGAGGAGGGCAAGGAGGATGATCTCTCTAGAACTCCTGCTTTCCTTGAGAATGAGTTCCAGGATTATAAGCCCTCTGAATATGAGATTTTAGTATCTCTCCTGTGAAATTAAAAGAGATCAGTAAGATCTCTGGGGAATTTCACAAGGTACTTTGCATGCTATCTCTGCAAGTAAAGCACCAGAGCAAAATACCCACCCTGGCAGTGTAATAATTTAACAAGATCCAACCTTCACTTATGAATATTTCAAAGAAATACATGGGCATTTAATTGGCATAAGAGCAAGTTACATGTTTGTTATTGATTAACATACTTACTAAAGGTCAACTAGTATTTCATGCACTTTGCAAATACAGTGTGTATTCTAAAGGACTTGTAATTATTCTGTTAAATGTCAATTAAATGCAAAAACATTTCTTACTGACCTGACACTGTATACTACGGAGAACGCAACTTTATGTTTTATTTTTCATGTAATTTTCTGACAATTACTTGGCAATTAGATTGGCCTCTCATCTAAAACTATTGCATACCATGTTCAATTGAAGTTGAGCTTAAACCCAATAGGCAGCAGTCTATCACCCGTGTACTTCACAAATGAGGTGTCATCGGACAAACGGAGAAAAGTGTAGGGACCTTCCTGGTGGTGGCAGTCACAAAAAGGGAGTCCCTTACAGTACATTTACAGGAAGAACTTTCTTGATCCAGCTAATTTAATGACAATGCCACTTAGTCTCAGAAGCCTTAAGAGAAGGTTCTATTGCTAACTGCAATCATCTGGCATGATTACAATATTCTCCTCATCTGGAATGATTATAATAATCTCCTTTGATGGACACTCCTATGCAAAGGGGAGGGTGAATTTACTCCCACCCAACAAGCAGAACTGCCCATGCTGTAGGCCTCCCCCAGCCACAGCAGCACAGCAAGGGCTTGACTGGCAAAGATGCCACGTCCTGGTGACCTCTTCAGCACCTTAAGTCGACTGGGAGGTTCCTCTGCACTTCCTCAATGGCAGCACTTTGCTTATAAAGCCGTCTGGAAGGAGCAGGACAGGACCCCTTCTGCGAGCCCCACATCACCACACAAGCCCTCTGAGAGGGAAGGTTTTCCCCAGGACAGTCATCATCAACCTAGATCCATCCAGACCACAGCTATCCTGAAACTCCAGCCTAGAGAACACCATCCTTTCTCTATGTTCATATCATCTAAAGACACTGGATTTTTAACTACAGTCGTACAGTGCTGGTCATCACAATTTTCAATCACAAAGTGTCATTTCCCATTCTCTCAGGCTTTGTATTGGCTGGTTACAGACAATAAGGCCAGCACATCATCACAAGGCATACACTTTCTGCTGCCTTTGCTCTCAGCTTCTCATCTAAAGTAAGGTTTTTACAATAACAATTATTGTAATTGCTGCTGAATTACAGTAAACACAGTAAACAACTTTGCACTAGATCAAAACAGAAATGATAAATTCGTGTTTAGGGATCTCAGCATAAATCAAATGCATGCACAAAAGGAAAATAAAATTTTTAAAAAAGGTCTCCTATTAGCTTGATCCAAAGGTTTGACAAAAGCCAAAATATATGGAGCCTCTGCTGCAATGCTCTAACCAGTGGCAAAGCTCTGGTGCACAAGTAGCAACAGAAAGGATTGCTTCCTCAAAATACGTGCCTTATTTTTCTGCCATAGCTGTGTCTAATTGCAAAAAAAAAAAAAAAAAAAATCAAGAGACAGCCTCAGAAGTGACTGAGAAAATATGCCGGGAAATTTTCTATATGAGATTATGTTGCTTGATTTTGCTCACCAGCTGATTTTCTAGGGGTTCCATTATGTGTTTGAAAGTATCTTGCAGTTTGTATTGGGGTTAATTGACCTTGCACTCTGGTTATTGAACACTGTGAATCACGCTGCTTTTGTTTACTTTGGATTTTTTTTTTTCTTTAAGGATCTGAGGCCATATACTGGATCACGTATTAGAGATTATTTCTAATAACTCCCTTCTTTCTACCAACCTCCTTCCCCATCCTTTAAAAGGAAAGAAAACAACTTCCAGACACCTGCCCCTCATACAATGCTTTTGCATGACCTGTCACAACTACTTTTTCTAAAGTGCTTATTCCCGTTCCAATAAGAAGCAATAAACTTCATATACACTCAGTGCCACTGAGAATTGCTTCATTCCAGCCCAAACGGTACTGACAAAACGGACAGACACTGGCCTTGGACTCGAGGGGGAATTTGTGTTCACACAGGTGATGGTACAGTCTGAAATTGTGCTTGGAGCATTTTGGACCTGTCGCCTTAATCAGGCTGCACCCAGCTGTGCAACCACGGGAGGCTTTGGTACTACTTCCATTCGCCACTTCCAAAATGCAGCCCAGAACTTAATCATTTGTGTGAGCCTGAGCTGCTGGGAAGCCTCGGACAACTCAAATGGTGTGAGTTTTGCGCTCCAACCAAGCAGGGCTTGTCTGGGACAGGGATGCTGCTTCCATGAGTCTTTGGAAGCTCAAAACTCATGGAAATAAGTGACAGACTTTTCACAGACACCAGCACGAGAAGCAGGTCAGGGTGCAACACGACAGGAATGCTGCTGCAAAACATTTAATTATTAGAGACCAGAATAAAATAAAGCAAAGCAGATGCACTTTACCAGAAGGAAAGCACACTACTCAGTGCTACTACCTTAAGTATCGTCAGCATCAATATCTACATCTCAGTAATGAACATTTTACAACAGCTATGTCAAAAACGCTGCCTTCTGGAAATTTCAGTACTGTAATCCTGGGAGGTGAGAGCTGAGAACATGCCTGGAATGAAAAGGGAGCCGCCTGAAAAGCAGAAAAACGTGAACTCTAAATAAGCTTTCTTAACACTGAAGCACTTGCAGTGGGAAAGGGAAATACATTTTATTGACTCCAATCTCCTTTCCAAGGTCAAGCAAGGGGAAAAAAATATCAACAGAACCCTTTATATAAAATATCCCGAAACTCCAGTCCCACCTCACGCTCTGCACGGCCAGCACAGGCTCCTGGGAACCGCTGCTCCCTCAGCACTGCCCTCCATCGACCTCCTCCCGCAACCTGCTGCTCTCGGGAAGAACCCGGGGAATCGGCAGCCTCCCTAAACCAACCTCAACCACGGAGCCGAGCAGCCCCTCATTTAATACCAAGCCACTCCATTTAAAAATACATTCTCGTAACACAGGAAGCAGACAGAAAGGAAAGCTCTTTTGGAGCTGCGTCAGTCCCTTTTAATGGGCAGTTCTCCATGCTATTTTGCTTCCTATTCCACCCATTTAAATAGCCATGAAGTCAAGGCAGTGAATTTGATGCGTTAGTTCTTAAAACCACATTACTCAAAGCCATGAATATAATATTCAAGGCATATTCAAAGTATATTAAATATACTATATCCATCAGAATATACTATATACTATTATTATATTATACTATATTTGAATATAGTATATATACACTATAGTATGTACTATCCTAATATACTATTCAGATGGAGAATTTACAAAACAGATGAAACCTATAACATGGACCTTAAATTGCTTGACGTCATCAGGTTTACTGAAATTTATTTTTTGCCATGATATTTTAATTATTGCATAGTTTAACTACTACATTAAAAGCTATTCACAAGTATCTTAAAGTTGCTTTTCATTTCTAATGGTTGCACTTATTGGCCTGTATTAATTAATCCTTTTTTTTTTCCTCCCTCTCTTTTTTTGCACTTGCTGCACATCTGTCTTAATGTCCTCAATGAAAGAAAAGAACATCATTAATTTTCAACTTATTCAAATTTACTAGCTTTAGTTATTTTGGAGCAGTCAAGCATGTGGTCAGAGTGTGTTAGCTCAATCACAAACCACTAAGTGTATTGGACTCCAAATTCAGATACTGCTGCTTGTTTGGAAGCTGAGAAACTGAAATTACAATCACAAGCCCTGCATGAAGCAAAGAGCTTTTTCTACCTTGCTTTAAAAGCAAAAATTCTCTGCAGTGCGGGAGCAACTTCAAAGTAACTCTTAACTCACCTCATTTTGAGGGTTTAGGACTCGGTGTGGCACCTTGCAGAAAAGCTGAATCACAAGCACTGAATCTTCCGTGTGCAGAGACCAATCTGATATTTAAAATATTGATGCCCCTAAACTGAAACCCTGTCCAAGTATATCATAACCATGAAAAAATTCGGAGCCAAACACAAAAATTGGGCCGGTTGGTAATGTACTTGGAACCGTGACATTATGTTTTGCAATGCAGTTTGCTGGAAGGATGCAGTGAAGAACAACAAAAGACCAAAACCAAAGCAAACCAGTCCTACATAGGGAAATGCATCAGCAAGTTAAAAACCCCTCTGCAATGGCTTATCTCCTGTCTCCATTTCTCTGCTGTACTATTTATGGGATTTAAACTACCTGCTTAGACAGCTCTTCGCAGGCATTTCATACGTCTTTCCGAATTTCTCAGTCCAGCTGCAGATCTATAAACTACATTTGCCTGGTGTCTAAATGCCTTCCTTGTTGATGACTGCAACCTTGAAACAAAATCACCGCGATCTCCACCTGAGTAAGTGAGAGAACTTCTCTTGTAAATCTTTCAAACGAGCTGATGGGAGCGTGTGCCATTAAATCCTGGTTCACATATATTCCAGTTGGCATGCAATACGTTTGTTTTAAAGGAAAGAATGAACAGGTCCTCGTGTAACTCTTAATGGCTGATGAATCTACTATTGCATGGAAAAAACAATGTCACTTTAGGAAGTTACCGAGCACTTCTGCAACTATATCTATTTGTTCTTTGAATTGACTTCCTGATTTATATAGTGAGTTTCCTTTGCTCTATTCTTTTTTTTTTTTTTTGAGGGGAGTGAAAAAATATTTTCTGATCCACATGCATTTTGTTGTACTCCGTCTGTACAAGGTATGTAGAAAAACAAGCCCACAGACCACTCTACGCCATTTTCTCTTATGCAAGCAGCATAAATTATTTAACCTCTAATAACATTAATATTTCATGATGCTTGTATAAGATGAAAAAGTGAAGACTTTTAGATACTAAATGCTTTATTACGATCTGCAGTCTTGTAAGGATGACCGATTTATTTAACAGGCAAATCTAAAGTGTGTGGCAATACAGAGGTAATATATTTAGGGGTAGATTTTGTCAAGAGCTGAGCAGTGGTCCCAGTCTTGATAAAGCCTTATCTTGAAGCAGTGAATAGTTGCACTGGTTTTAATGGGGCTTTTAACGTGCTTTTAAATGCCTTGGCAAATAAGGATCTCAATTTTCCCTACCTTGCAAAACGAAGCTAAACAGCAGGTTTATTAATAGTTAATACTGGCCTCCTAGATACCCCTGACAATGAAAAGTGTGGATTACGGCAAAGCTATTAAGAAACGGGTCTAAATCTCCCAGCTTCAGTCAGCAGATAAAGAGCCCTGTTATAAGGCGTGATACTCCTTATCAAATGCATTTGCTCATAAGGCAGGATCTGCTTTCACCAGTCATTACCACTAATGACTCCAAAGGACTCGGTCACCCGTCACGACGCGCCGCTGAATTGGCACGGACAGCGCGGTCAGCGCAGAGCTCGTCCAAGCAGAGGACGCTCCGTAGGCAGAGCTCCCAGCGCAGCACACGTGGGCCTTTAAAGGATGCCTGGGATTCCTAACGCTCAGGAAGGAGACGACTCGCAGGGCACGCTGAGTTCTCAGACAGAAAACGGTCTCCAACACTGCCGGGTGGGCCAGGCGTGTCACCGAATGCCACAGAATCTATTACTAACGTGAGATATTTTTGGAATGCCAGCTTTAAAGCTGGTAACATCCCCGATTCAGGGAGGTCACAGGGATCTTATAAGACAGAGCCGCACAAGCTGGAAGATGACTTGTAATAACAGCTTGGGCTACCTTGCTATGGGTAGATTTTATTTTGGCTAAAATTACAATGGAGAACAATTCACTTTTAAAGTTATATAATAAATGAACTCAGCGTTTGTAGATCTTCATGGGTGATCTTTTTCTGTCTTGGTAAGAAACATGACTAACTCACCCTTCAAATACCTGCAGACTTCATTTGCTGCAAGAATCCCAGCACTACGCTGAGGCCAAGCAGCAGCAAAAAGAGCCAGTAACCAGCTAAGAGATGAGTAACCAGAACTAAAAACTCATCTCACTTCTGGTTAGGATCTAGATTCAGCTTCTAATTTGGAACCATATGCACAGCTTTGAAGCCTGGGAGTTCTGGATGGAAATCCAGATTTACAGAATGCTTTGAATGAAATCCAAGTCCTACATGTTGGGAAAAATAGGATATTAATACTGTAAAACCAGAAAGCCCTCCAAGATCTCAAAGTCCGGAGCAGGTACTGTAAGGAACACTCTGCCATAGTGAATATACCCAAAAAAAGGAAAAAAAAAAAAAAAAAAAAATCAATGATGAGATCTGGATAGGGAGTTTAGCTCTGCAGGATTTATGTCTAAAATTTCCCAGGAGGTTAATTAGAAACAAAGGAGGATTATCTTGCATGGATACATATAAGCCAAATAACCAACAAGGGATCCTGGCAAGCCAAGCTCTGGAAAACTCCTGACGACTCATTTGTTTGCTAGACTAATTATAAACTCTATGTTTCTGTCTTCCTATTTGTTAAGAAAAGAAAAAGCAATGCATTTCTAGAACTTCTTATAAAATTAGTGTATAAATGTCAGGTATTTTTATATTTTTGGCAATTCAAAATGCACGAGCAAAAGTCCATAGCACGAATTAGAGATTAATGCATTTTGTAAGTGCATTCTCAGCTATAACATAGCCACAGAAGTTGTCACGCATGTCAATGAGAAACGTGCCACAATTTCCATCTGTCGTGTTGCTTTTACAACTTCCATTTAACGTGCGCTACAAGAAGTCCAAAAACCCTTTACTTCATTTTATTTTTACTCATATAATTCCCCAATTGTTCCCTGAATTTGAACTGCAAATTAAAATCTCATTTCAAGTAGGCAGTACAGTATGATGAGACTGGCCACAGGCTATTTGAAAGGCAGGACAACTGTGGCTTCACCAGAAAAAAACCTGCTGAAATGCGCACAGAGTCAACTTTAACAGCCTATCTTTTTAGTTTTTAATACCTACCGTTCTTATTGCTGCAATATTTGACAGATTGATAATTAGTGGGTTTTTTTCCTCCCTGGATCAACCCTGCAAAATAAGGATGAACTTTCCCCCTGTGTCAGAATAACAATGAGCATCCAGGAATACTTTTCCTCCTTATTTTACTGATGGAGATGAGAAGATAAACGACCTATGCAAGTTATTCAGCAAGACCTCAGCTGAGCTACAGTGAACACCAGATTGCCACACTGCTCTGCTAATTAGGCCATCCTTTTTGTTCATGGTGTTATAGGGTGTGTTATTACTTTTTAATCAGTTCTTCGCGGTGTTAAAAACCCTTCCTCAGGAGGCCCCAAACAACACAAGAAAAGAGCCTCCATCCAAAAGCCTGATTCTCGGTGCTTACAATACTGTAACACTGACTTTTTTCCAGTTCCAATGTTTCTTGACTAGCTCACAGAAGCAAACTCTCAAATACTGCAAGGAGTAGTAGGAGAAATACCATTTTTCAGACTCCCGATACTTTCCTGAGACCTCTGGTTTGGGTCAGACTTTACCAGCCACAACATGAACTGCTTTTACCACCATCACTGTATCAAGTGCAGGGCTCCCCAGCACAACCAAGAGAGAGACAGGGGGCAAGTCTGGTGCATGGTCACAGGGATGACCAAGGGACTGGAGCATCCGTGACATGAGGAGAGACTGAGAACGGGGACTGTCCTCAGCGGGGAGGGTCAGAGGGATCTTATCAACAGGTATGAACATCTGATGGGAGAATCACAGAATATTCAAGGTTGGAAGGGATCTTGAATGAGAGAAGTAAGGCAGACCCCAAACCCTCTCAATGATATTCAGTTGATCCTAAATACCACAAAATATGAAATGCTTCATAAACTACTGACATACAGACAACTCCGGGGTAAAACACGGAGCTGTTTATTAAATTCCAGCAAATAAATACCAACAGGAGACAAAAATGAAGTATGCAACCGAAACCACAGGTGGAATTAGGTATGAAGAATGTAATTATCCACACTAGACACTAGCCAGAGCCATAAGAATTCAAAAAGTCAGTAAAACACCAGAAACAAACTGATTTCGTGACTCAGGGAGTCAGTTAATCCCAAAATAAAGGTGCACCAAGTAAGCTGACTAATGAACGTCATTCACATCTCTTCCAGAAAAGCAGGAAAAGCAACCAAACTCAAGTGTGATTGTGCTTAGACCTCAGCTGTAAGGGACAACTTGGAAAGCAGCTCCAAAATCAAACACAAAAGAATGGTGAGGAGGGTAGTGAAAAGAGGAGAGCGAAAAGGACATGAGAAACACGAATAAAGGACAGAAATCTAAGCAAGAAGTTTCAATATGAAGGAAAAAGAATGGCAGGGGGGAAGAAGAAAACGCCACGAATAATCTTTCCCAAGTCAGATTCTGATTGCCAGTATTGTTCCAGAGCATCACGTTCTCAAGAAAACATACATCTAGTATCCAGGGAATCTTTATTTAAATAAATATCATTTTTTCCCCCTTTTTCAAATCTGAAAAGCTACATTATGTAACATAAAAATGCATTCATTGCAGAAGATCACAACTCTTCAAGGTCAAAAATACTCCGAGATAGGATTGATCTTTCGTCATTATCAGACTTCTAGTAATGAACAGCCTATTACTTCAGCCCTGAAGCCTTGTACCTGACAAACAGCTAGCATTGTGCTACAAGGCAAAGTAATAAATGGAAAACAAGCAGATTTTGGCAAGAAAGAGAGGCAAACAATATAAATAGTGATTTGTTTCTGAAATAAGTACATTAATGCCTTAGTTCTCAAGCAGCATTTTCGAGGGAGAAAACTTTGGGGACTAGACGGCTTTTTTTTGGTATTACTTCTTTCACATCAGATTAGTGAAAGATTTTTCACTAAACACGGGCATGAATCTCTGTGAGCAAGTGCAGATTTCCGTACTAGCAAGCACACATCTCTGTTTCCCACAGTGAAAGCTCTAACAAACCCAGTGCTTTAAGGATTCCGTACAAAACTCTCCAGACTGAGGATTTTAGGAATGAAAATTGCATACCACATGGCCTGTTAGCAGCTGCAAAGAAGCCCTCACTTGTTTGTTGAAGACCATGAGAGCCAAATAGCTGAATGATTCACCTTTTGTCTTGCAAGGCATGAACACAAGTACTTGCCCACCTGTGCGCAAAGCCTGAGCCTGAACACCATGGGCCTCGTGCTGAGTTGCTAACTGCACTATCTCCATTACCATCCGAGGGGCGTGTTATATCAGTAAGATGTTATGGTTTTCTAAAGAGAGATTCTGCTGCATCCAAATAAAAACACTGCTCTAAAATACATTAACACTAACGTAGTATATTCACAGATTCACAGATTCACAGAATATTTAAGGTTGGAAGGGACCTCTACAGATCATCTAGTCCAACCTTCCTGCTCCAGCAGGCACACCTACAGCATGTGGCACAGGGTGGCATCCAGGCGGGTTTTGAAGACCTCCAGAGTAGGAGACTCCACAACCTCCCTGGGCAGCCTGTTCCACTGCTCTGTCACACTAACAGTAAAGAAGTTGCTCCTCACCTGGAGACGGAACTTCTTATGCTTCAGCTTGTGGCCATTACCCCTCGTCCTGTAGCTGGCCACCAGTGAAAACAGCCTGTCCCCTTCCTCCCTGCATTCTCCCTTCCTGAACTTATACATATTAATCATATCCCCTCTCTTCTCCAGATATTATCTACCTTGTGTCCCAAGTCTATTTTTAAAAATGATTTATGGACAAAAATTGACACACATAATTAACCTAATTTGAGTATTCTATGGTAAATGTTATTATAGAACTCGAGTCTAATTTTAACAAAATTAAATGCTGATAAAAATTTACTCTTCTGCAGTCCCTAAATGAGTGCATAGTTTAACAGAAGGTATCACGTAAAAACCATTAGTTTAAAACTGAACTAATCTCATTCTTGCACTATTAATTTTACTCCTTTAGTTTTATCCTTTAGGTTTTTTCAGATGATGCTTAATTAACTTCTCATGATAGTATTTAAATTAGCTATGCTTTATGTGAGAAGAATACCTTGACAGCCATATGCTTCTAATCTGACCTGCAGGTTTTTATTTCTGAAAGGTCTCCTTACTCCTGCTGTCCATTTACATTTCTTCACCCCACTTGTGGCTCCCTCCAAGCCAAACACTTTCCTCTCGTGCTTCTGATGTTCTAGAAGGACTGACAGCTACAAGTCCTCTGCTCCAACAGCATCAATGCACAATTATTTGTGACATCAGAAGAAATTTACTCTAAAGAAGCTACGGCAAAAACACTTAGAGAAAAAAAAATAAAAGATGTTGTGCAAAACATGTTTTGCTTTGCTATAAGTCATGATCCTGTGCATAGAGAATACTCTTTAGAACATTCAATGAGGTTTTCCTGACTAATTCTAATTCCTGTTATGATGGTCACTGCCATTAACTGCTTGTACCAGCCACAGGCTCTCTCAGCAGCATTTCTATCACATCATCAGATTTCTATGTGACACATATTTACTAAGCTAATCCTTTCAGTAACAAGGTTCTTGATTGTTTCCAAAAGGAACAGAAGATAGAAAACGCAAGCCACTGTCTTCAAGAACTGCTCAAATTCCACTCTCAAGCACATCGCTTTAAATTTATCATGATGCTGCATAATTCAGCAGCCTCGTGACTGTCAGCTCCGCATCTCGAGCCTCATTGAGCCACAGAAACACCCAAGGAAGCTGCACTTCCAGTTTAAGAGCAATGAAGCACAATTCATCTATCAACGACCACTCTCTTGAGATGTGGCAGGCAAACTGCATCCCAGCCCCTGTTCTAGGCACCAGCATCTCAGCTGGTGGTTTGTGCCCTCGTCCCTCCATTCAACGCAAATTCAGGAAGGGAAGAAGTTTTCTCTCAAGACTCCTCTCAAGACTACTAAAAGCTTCCAATACTTCCAAAGATCTTATCTGCAAAAGAATCATTCCTCTCAGCAAATGCCTGTTATAAAATTTCTGGTTGGGGAAAAAAAAATCTAGGGACTCAGTTTGGATTAAACATCTGCAGCAGTCTGTGCTTATCCTAGCTTTAAACTTCCTGGAGTTTACTCAGAATCATCAGAGATGAATTTAGGTTATCTCAGCTTTGAAAGACCTCTGCTGCTCAAAGCACTCTGATACATCAGAGAAAAGAAAAATGCATCGCTCCAGTGTGCGACTGAAACAGAGGAAAAAGCCACATCAACAGTAATTTATTTTCTCTATTTCAAGATTACAGATGGGAAGAGAAAATGGCAAGTTTATGGACATCGCCAGGGTATTTCAAATTGACGGAAAGCATTTTAAATGTGTGTATGAAATATTAGAGGAATGAAATTTTGATTCTGAGAAGTCATTAAATCCCTATTTGGCTTAATTTAGGGACCCTGTTGGATAATTAATGCAATTTTTACATTCAAGAGGAAAAGAGAAAGACATTGACAATACCAAAATGACCACAGGGTGCACACTATGAAATAACCAAGGAAAAGAAGAAAATCTGTGCAGATTTTATGGGAGAGGTAGTATTTCATTTAGAGTTTTACATCATGTCATTTTTATGATTCCTAAAATGTTCAGGAGCAAATGAGCAATATCCAGAGTAATTTCAAACCATTCAGATTAATAGCTGTTGAAGTAGATGAGTTTATTAGTACAAAATTTAAAATGTGCGCACACAGTGTGTTAACATGAAATAAAAAGATAGGTATGAGGTGAAGGGCTCAGCCCTTCCACTGAAGCTGCAGGCACCTGCGAATCACCTGCTCAAAGCCAACAGATTAAAAACATTTGTACAGAACAACACAAGACATGGGAACGCTTCTGCAGATTGGTATTTTTCTCTCGGGGGGGGGGGGAAGAAAGAAAATCCTATTGGCATCATTAATCTAAAGCCCCAAACAAGCTGCTTGCTGAGAACTGCCTGTCACGCTTAGGCTGCTGCTTCACACACCCACCTAAACGTGAGGATCCCTATGGACACCCTCCACACACAGCTCAAAAGCTACGAGGGGAACGCAGTGGTAGGGTCAGCCAGGACATCATGCATCAAACAGCGAGTGGGAGGGAAGACAATCCAAGTGGGCCCTTTATTTTCCTCTATCCACACATCCTGCTGAGGGCTGTTAATGCAAGTCTGCAGACACAGGGCGTCTGACGCCTTGGGGACTCGCTGCAAAGACTTCAGAAGCTCCATTCACACGTCTGGACCACAGCACGCTGGGAAGCCCTGTGCTTAACTGTGAGATACTTAGACACAAGAAAAAAAAATAGAAGTTCAATAAAACAAATTTTCTGTTTCACAGGCATCGCAAAGAAAATATTCCTCCCAGATAGAAAATACTTTGCTAAAACATTCTACAAAATTACCTTCCTACATTGCTGTTATCTCATAATTTTTGTTGCTTTTACTTCAAAACAGCTTGAAAAAAGCAAGGAAAGCCACATGCAGAACACCTTGCTTGGGCTGAAGCACAGTCCTACAGTTCCCCCTTGGTGTAGCACTGTCCAAAAAATCAACAAGTTTAAAAGTCTCCCCTTTAAAAGATTCAGTCAGACAAATATTATCGTGAACTGACTTTCATGACTTACCTAGAGCTCGTGTCCTTTGCTAATTGTAGGATTTCTGGAAGAATCAAGATTTCAGCAAGTTGATGCACATTAATCATGCTCTGCATTACTGAGATAACATCCAAGTCATCGATAGGCATTTTGGAAGCCAAGATAATTTATTAATTTGACAACCAGGTACTTGCCAGACCTAAATGTCATCATCCAGTAAGTCAAAGCTGCAGCCAGATTGGCTACTGACCAGCCTCCAATAAAGTCAAGATTAGAAATAGATTGTCCTGTTCTTTTTACAACTTCCTTTGCAAAAGCTTTCCTTTCAGATCAAGGGTGAAAATTTTCCCAGCCAGAAAGACACCAAGAACTAATCTGCATTTCAAGAAACGTTACTTCTTTCAAGGGAACTTATTTAAGGTATTCAGACTTAAGTAGGATCTGGCCTAAGGTGTCGGCCTGGGTTTGTTTTTCACCCCCAGGCCCCGGCCCGCAGTTCCCACCTCCAAGGGGAACATGTCACTTCCCACCATGATTGCTCTTTGGAAGCGACTTCTTGACAATTTGCAGTTGACTGGGAGCTTCCTCTCGAATAGGTCTGGAGAAGTCGGAATCGCAGCACCATCATCTCCGCGGAGCTGGTTGTTTGGAGCCTATAGATAAGTTACTGTAGTTAACGGAATCAAAATAAATCTGCTTTCTGTTTGCTGATGACTGAGGAGCGTTTGCAATGTCAAATAGATCAGTCAAACCTGAATTCGAATCCAATAAAGCTTGGCAATATCCTGCACTCCTTCACTTATTTCCCTTAACTAAGCACGCCAGCAACACTATTAAAATACTAAGCAAACTCCCACACGTAGCACACAAGAGAAGTTTTCTGCACAGCTAATAATACCCAGAGAAAGTCACTTCCAGAGACAGGGACGACTCTCGTGCTCCCGCAAACAGTCGAGCAGGAAGTTCTTCACCCGAGGAGCCTGCTGCTAAGCGGGTTTCACGGCACAGAGATGACAATTATTTTAATGCTTGTCAGCAGGTGCTGCTTGCCACCTTTGCTGCAGAAACTCCTTCCAAATAAAACATTACGGAAGGAGCCTGTCAGTCCAAGTGCAGAGGGAAGCTTTGCAAAGCAGCAGCACTCTGCCCAAGGGGAGCCAGAACTCAATAGCCACTTTTGAACACTGTTTCTAGCTAAATACTTCTTTCTGGCCACATTTCTGTGTGGTTTACTTTTGGAGACCACGGAAGCCACCCTTCCAGCATGACAACTGTCCTGGTGATACAAACCAGGCGTGCAACACACTGCCAACATCGAGCAGCTCCGACACCGCCTACAAATGCACCCAGCGTCGCTATGGGGCAATGGCTTTCCTGCAGGGAGACGACTCAAGGAGACTCAAACACCAGATGTAAAAGTATATAAAGTGCCTCCTTTAAGAAGAGGCTGCAGGTCAGCCTAAGGGTTAGAGGCTTTAGGGGGCCTCTAAGGAGGGGCCTGGAGAGGCAGCACTCGGTGTCCTCCCTGCACGGAACACGCTCTGAAACACTTCACTTCCTGGCTTTGGGACAAAAAAGCATCCCTGATGGAAACAGAAAGAGAAGATTCCTTCTGGGCTTCAAGGAGCGAGAAGAAAGAAAAAGTGAACTTCTTGTCAGAAACAGACCTTTGATTTGTTAAAGCACATACGTATCAAAGTAAATGAGGATGACAGCAAGAAAAAGAGAAGAAGAACCAGTTATTCTAAAATAGAAGCTTGTGGTAATACCACTTTTTTTTTCTAATGAGAATATACTAATCGCTTAATTAAGAGCTAATTTTCCCAATCTTTGCAGGAAGAAATCCAAAGGCCTCTTATTCGAATCTTATTTTTTTCTCACCTCTCAGAGAGATTTAGCAGCCCTTGCAACCCTGATCCCGTGCACCCTGAGCTGGGTGTGGGCACATCTGTACTGCCATGGAATTGGACAGGAAGCTACAGTGATCACAACTTGCAACGGATAAGAGCCAGGCCGGCGCCACACACTTCATGAAACCTCAGCTTCGTTCAGGGCACTGTGGCAATGGGATGAGTTTGGAAGCAATGGAAGTTTTGCTCTGATGGAGCCCTGATCTCCCGCTCAGTATTTTAACGAGCGAAGGCGGGAGCTGCTCAGCCATGTCCACTACAGCCACCCACACAGACACCGAACGGCTGCCTATGACTAACATAACTGTGAAGAATATAAAACATTTTTATGTGTCATTTTTAGTTGGGTAATAGAAATAAAACCTTCATAATAACAACAATCCAGGAAGGTGGCAGGGGTGGGAATGTGCTTCAATGAATTGACAGCCTAGAGAAGGGAAGTGCATCTCTGAACAGATCATTTACTGTGAAATGATCTGTTTTTACAAATATTACCATCATATGGAAATAAGTTTGATATCTTATGGACGTTTTAGCTGTGTGAACCAGATACAGCTACTAATTCACATCACAGATTTATGTATGCATCTGCATGTACAAGAGGAAATGTCAAAATACTGTGCAGCTGCAGCACACGGCAAGAAAGCTGCCCAATAATTATGGCTGAAATTTGGAGTTCTGCAGAGAACAAAATCTGCAGGTCTTGGTAAATGGAGCTTTGAAGTTGGTTCGCTGCTCTTACTGCCACAGACACTGCTTCTACTCTAGAAAATTAAAAAGTATGTTCCCTTATAAAATACATTATTTTTTTTTTTTAAAAAAGAGCTCCCAATAATATTATTTGTCAGCTATAATCAGAGGTTAGTATAGCAAAATAGCTTGATGTTTAATGGCTGGGTTTCTGCTGGCATAAAGAGCCAGGGAGCACTGAAACTCATGACTTGCACTATCTGCAAATCTAGCTCTAAACCACCCAGCGACTTTAATGTGCCAGCGTCATAAAATGCCACAAAGTTCCACTGTCCTTCAGTGGAACAAGTTTTCCTTGACAGGATTTTGAAAGGGTATTTCTGCAGAATATCTGAACTTTGATTGCTGTCTCTTCAGATTATAAATATGCACAGTATCATTGCAAGCCAAGTGCATGCAAACTTCATCTTTTTTTCTGATGCTCCACCGCCCAAGACATGCAATGAATTTCAAAACTGCAAGCCTTCTTTATCCTTCATTCCTGGCAGCATCCTGGTGTGCCAGATGAAAACACCTTTTCCAGAAAGGCATGAACTGGGATTTTGAAGTGTCTTGAAAAGGGTATGTTTGACCTAGTTGTGCTTCAGCTGATGACATTCAGCATCTCATTCAATCCGCCCTTCTCAGCATCCTCAAGGTCCTTGTCAGCACAGTGACTGCACCAGGGCAAACCAACTGATTCCCTGAAGGAAAGGTTATATTGCCACATGACACAAAGCTTTTAGCACAGCCACCTCTATTTACCAGGCGATAATTACTTAAGCTGATACCGGGGAACTCTACTTGGAGGTCTCAGATCTGTATGTGACCTGAGGTATTTATTGATGGGGAAATTATGCCAGATGCAAACACCAGGCTCTTGGCTGTCTGTGTTTGAGAGGATGCCATCACTTGTGCCATCAGCACTGAGGTTGAAAACACAGGCAGGTCCCCAGTCGTGCGCCACAGATAAACAAGACAGAGACGCTTGCTTCCCTGACACCTCAGGCAGCAATTTAGAACACCATAAACAGCAATTCTGGAACAGACAGCACGCAGACACTACCCCTTTGCTTGCACAGAACATCAGACCTTCAGCAATAAATGATTCGTCAACAGCTGTTTGTAGTACCTGGCTCCTCCCTTTATAGCACATGGACACACTGCTCACAGATCTGATTCTATGATTCTATCCGATAAAAATATTAAGGGAAGCCTTAAATTAACAAATCTAGTGTTTGCTTTTCAAATTATTAATAAGGAAACCACAAAAAAAAAAAAACCCCAAATACCTGTTGCTAACACCTGGGTGAGTTTGGTTCTCAATGAGCCTTTACTGACACACTTTGATGCCATGGCATTTTTAATACTCTTAAAAAGCTGAGAATTGACTACATGAGCAACTTGATCACTTATTTTCTGATCTTACTTAGAAGTTCAGAATCATGCTGCTACAACATTTTCTAAAGGAAATTTAACTTGATGAATTTGCATCCCTTGGCATCAAAGCATTTGATCAAAAGGTCAAGACAGAAAAGATGGTTCAGATGTTCCTATGGCTGGCAAATGATCCTTTCATAGCTTTAGGACTCTCATTTATAATATCTCAACAGAAAGTACTAAGGTATCCTATCCTAAGATAGGATACATTTTTAATTTACAGATAAAAACAATAAGACATATATAACAGTTTTATTTTGATACACTGCTTATAACAAATGCCAGGGAGGCTATTCCTGTAGTATGTTAGAGCATCTGCATGCACTAAAATGTATCAGCTTATTTGGGGAAAGGATTGAGAGTTTTAAAACTTTTTTAACCTTATAATTTAAGAATATGGGCTGACAGCCACTCAGCTCTCAGTTCGGCAAGTCCTTCCAGCTCTGCACTGATGGGGATACTGATGATTCTGCTATATTCCATATAAGATAAAATGCAGAGAAATCCAATATGCTGCCTCTCCTCTAGGAATTCATTTGCTGATAAATAGTTATTCTGTCATGAATTATAACAGTGTAGGGAGACATCAAAAGAATTTGTTCAACTTCTTCCCTTTGCACAGAGCACATCTGCAGCGGCTGTACAGTGCAAGCTGTTTAAGAAAATAAAATATAAATCCCCAAATTCAGGGCAAGCATTGTATGGAGCATACACTGCCAGACCCAAGTGAAAGGGGACTTGGCCATCTTTCAAAGGTCACATGTGGGGTAGCCATAGGTTTTATGTCCTACGCTTCCAATAAAAAGATGTGTTGCTCAAAAAAGATAAAATACACCAAACAAATGAAGTCAGCCCTGCTTAATCCCTCAGAAAAGGCCCATCATCCCTTTTCATTGCAACACTTCCTGTAGGGTTTGGACACAGATAATTGAGTTTTTACTGAACCACCACCACTTGAAAAATTTCTACCCTAACCTTGCCTTTTTTATTTTTTTTCTTTTTTCCATAAATTTCTCTTGTCACTGCAAAACAGGGTAGGAAAAATAAGATACTGAGGAGAAGTTTCAGGGCAGAAAATTCTCAGTTAAAAGACTTCTCTAAAAAAAGGTGATTTAAGATGCTGAGCAGAGTCTTTTTCAAATGCATAAGATATGAAAAAATATGACATATTCAGGAATAAAAATTTACCAAAATTCACATAGTGCAAGTTTTATTTTTTGGTTATACAATAAAGAATATTTTTATTTGCATTATTTAAACACTGGACTATTTTCCCCTGAAACACTTCACTCACTGGCAGATTTACATTCTTAGAGTTTAAATAACCCATTGAAACCTTTTTTTTCCCCCCTACTAAATCCAGTCTCCAATTTATTTGCCATTTCTGGCAAACATCATGAAATAATGAAACATACCCTGACAAGTCCAGATCTTGAATCTTCCCTACACATGATGAGTACAGGAAAATTTTATTAACTTGTTTTTTCATTTGGAAACTATCTAAGATTTTGGCACAACTTGAAAACCTAATAGAAATTATGATGGTATAGTTATCATAACATACAGCATAGATTACATTTATAAGAACTTAACATGATTTCAGCTTGGAAGGGACTCAGTATTCATTTCAGGAGGACCATGGACAAAAGAAACAAAACCCAATCAAAAAAATAGCAACTTCTGTAGCAAAAGCGACGTGCTGGAGCAGTTCTGTCCCCTGCCCGTGCACTCTGAGGACGGAGGGCATGCTGATGAGGGAGTCGCTCTAAAACCGCTGACTTTCCACGGTAACCATAGCATCAAAGTCTCGGGTACGCTCGCCATGACTCACCAGCTGCTGTGCAGCCCCTGCGGTGTAACAGCACTGTTTTTCATAAATATCTGGTTTTCCACCGCTTAAGAGCATGTCGTAGAATAATGAGGTAATTCTGCTTGTGCAGATGGCACAGTTGCTTTGGCTGAGCGTGTCCCCAGCGTGAGTCACCGCAGGCGGGAAAGGGTGACGTGAGGGACGAGGGAAGGGGCCAGGCCCCTGCCCCTGCATACCTAGACCCCACTCTGACTTCGCCTATTTCACAGAATCACAGAATGCTTAAGCTGGAAGTGGCCTCATAGGTCATCTAGTCCAATCCCCCCTGCACATGCCGGGTCACCTAGAGCACATGGCACAGGGCTGCATCCAAGCGGGTTTTAAAAAATCTCCAGAGACAGAGACTATTTCAGACTAGTTCAAGTAGGACTAAATCACAGGAAAGGTGCCTGGGAAAACCTTCCCGTGGCGGAGCCCTGCTCGTACAATATCGAGCCCCTGCAGCAGCTGTTTATCAAGGATTTGTGAACACCAGCCTGCCTGACACCGGCTGCTGAGAGTGCAGGTGGTCCCCCAGGCAAGCGGCGCCAGCGGTTCCTCCAGCAGGGAGATGGAGCAGTAGCCCGACTGCAATGGGCGCCTGCAGTGCAAATCCCTGCGGGTCACCCGCATTTAACCTTCGCCCCTCACAGCCACCTGCTGTTAGCTAGGGCACCTCCTCACTGCTCCCAAGCCCACGACCCCAGCACCCTCCATGAGCAGTGCTGTTATAGGGGATTTCCCACACACTCCCTGGGGTCCTTCGGCAGGTGGGATTCACCTCACTGGACTCCGGTCAGGCCGCAGAGAGCGGCAGCACCACCTCAGCCTGTGCCCACAGCACCTGTCTGCAATCCCACACATTAAATGAAATGTCAGTTGTTAACAGCGCCCTGCTACATCCATGTCCTTCTGGAAACAGCAGCAGACTGATCTGAATGCAGGCGCAGGCTTTATGAAGGGGGCTCATTATTTTTAAGTGGTTTTTTTTTTTTTTTTTTTTTTTTTTTTTTTTTTTTTGAGGACAGAGGGGCCAGCTGCAGGACACCTAAGAACATACTTTCCTGAAAGCAACTTAAAATTGTGCTTCTGTGGTTTAAAATACCAAGTGTATACGTTGTGCAGCAAAAAAATGGATTTGATACACACCGTTACCTGCTTAGCCATAATCTGTGGTAAGGTTATTTTGGAGCATGGATAGCTTATGGAGATAGGGCCTCCCTGAAATCAAATCACTGCGTCAAATATGCACATCCTTATTTACTTCAATAACCTACAAAATGCTCATGTCTATCCCTCTTTCCTGAGGCACCATCTTCAGCATTCTCAGACTCCTAGGCCATATGGGGGTCAAACAGGGCTAACGCAACCACGAGAGGTTATTTTTGACATGTAGATTTAGTTTCCTATGGGGAGCTCAGCAACTCTCTCGCTTCCCAAAGCTGTTCTGAGCCTCCTCAGCCTCCACTGCACAACCAAGGGCTCTC
This sequence comes from Nothoprocta perdicaria, assembly GCF_003342845.1. Classification (NCBI taxonomy): domain Eukaryota; kingdom Metazoa; phylum Chordata; class Aves; order Tinamiformes; family Tinamidae; genus Nothoprocta; species Nothoprocta perdicaria. The sequence goes on from NW_020455710.1 coordinate 1,088,084, forward strand.
ACTGCCTATGCAACCATGGCCTGTGTGTCTGGGTACTCGCAATGCATAGGGATTACTCTTTTTTTTTTTTTTTTTTTAAAATAGGTCCACATTTAGTTTCCTCTCTGTGTTAAGTATAAAAATGCAGGTGTGGACATTGCAGATTTGAAATAACCGGATTTAGACTTTCTTTTGCCTCTCAATAATACTTTTGCTCAGGGGAAATAAATCATCAGATAATGCATTACCTAACCTAAGAATTATTTCCACAGGAAACTCCACTGCCACCAGCATTAATTTTCAATAACCCATATTTATGTTAAGCCAGGAAGCAGTGGAAAGCAATTGTCACTTCTGTGATGGTTTGCAATGTTTTATTCTCTTCAGATGCAACTGAAACTGCAATATTTCTGCAGAATGTATATCAGTGTTACACTTATGCATAAAAGATAAAGTCAAAGTATTTTCAGATTGGAGTGCACTTCAAATTCAGCCTCTCAAAACAGAAGCTTTTATGCTTCTCTTGAGACAAGGGAATTAAATCGAGGCCTCGGCGTGTTGGTACTATACATGTAGCCCATATAGAACAGGCAAGGTGAAAATAATCCTCCCCTCCTCAAGCTACAAAGTGTGTGAATGGTTTCAACTGTTTCTGGATGTGCTAAATCCCAGTTCCTTAAGTGAGAAGTACAGTCGCTGTCACGCCAAGATCACCTTATCCCACAGCAGAATCCCAGTAGAAAGGACAGGTTTAGGCTTGTGCTGCCATCTCCTAACTCCAGTGCAATTACAAACCAGCAGGGCCTCCTCCAAAACGGTGCAGACACGAGGGTAAGTGCACTCCCTCAGAGCAGCATCTTCTGAGAAAGTTCCTGTGCTCTGGTACCTATAAAGGAAACAGTCCATGCCACAGAGCAGTGCTGAATCCAAAGGCACCTAGAACGCAGACAACTACTCCCTTGAATCCAGCCTATGTCATACCTACCATATGCTCGTACAAAAACAGACCCCAAGAGGACACCCGGAAGTCATCTTGGTCATCACCGCTGCCTCAAAACACAGTCAACTCCAACCCTCTCAAGTATTTGGCTAAAGTCTTTCAAAAACCTTCACCACAAGACATACAATAATCTCTCTGCATCATTTGTGAAAGTCCTCATATATCCTTAGAGATGGAGTGTTTTTCTAATATCTAAGCTAAATCTCCCACTGTTATTATCTGAATAGCAATTCTAATGGCAATCTGGATCAAAGGAATATGCTTTTTGCTGTGGTGTGAAGAACAGCGAGATGACATTAGTCACTTGGCTTTCCAGTGACTGCCAAGTTTTTATGATTAGTAGGGCAGTAAATGAAAACAAGACTCCTGCGGAATCGCAAGGAGCCCCATAAAGCTTCTGTCCATGATTCAGAGAAGCCATTTAGCACAGCTAAGTGCTTTTTTTCCCTACACAAACAAATATTTGTTTTCCTGAAGGACAAAAATAAAGATAGAATTAGGAGAGCTGGATTTTCACCAGACTAAATTCAGGGTTGGAAGAAACAATTCAGGTGAATGAATCAATTACATAAGGTTTTCCAACAAATTTTTGAGATATGGGACTAAATGAATTTTTTCTGAATGCAAATCAGAGGAATGTCTGCAGATTCAGCTTCATCATTTGAAAGGCATTTGCAATTTTAATGGATTGTTCAGTTGAAGAACAGACAAGTTGTGATATTTCTTGCAAATGAAGGTATAACTTCCAAACTCTGAGACTTTTGTTTTGTTTCTACAGAATAAAGACAATATCAGAAAGAAAAAGAATAAAAAACTGGCTAGGGTAAGATATTGAAAGCTAAATATATGCAGTTACATTTGGCAAATGTATTTAAAAATAAAATACATTGCCAGCAATAGCACACAATTTCATTAACGAGGAGCATATTGCATAGGTAACTTTTCCCTTACCTGTGCATTTCCCCTTGAATTGTTTATGCCCTTAGAACCTAATGACATAAAGCTCTAAATCCAGTACTGGGATCCAGAAACAGTCCCAGAACAACTCAACAAGACTTTAGACAGGTTTCAATTGGGAAGTCATCCATTAGTTTTATTTTAGATGGCACCAAAAATCTCACAATTCAAACAAGTGAGTTTTAGTCTAACTGCTAATCTCCATAATAGAAATGATTAGAAAAAAATCTGCTCTTCTGGATCTATATTGAGAAGAAAAACAAAATCACAAATCAGGTTTCTGCAGCAGGCTCCTGAAGTCTCCGTTTCCCTACACAAAACCCAGTCAAATGTCAGCCCCATGACTGACGTTTCTATTAGCTCTGCAAGCTGCAATGTCAGCAAGATGCAATTGGGAACATCTGGACTTCTTTGCAGTCATTTCTATCGCCCGCATACTGCTCAAAATCATCTTATGTTTCTGAATGACCACAGATAACCTGTATTACAACACAGAAGTGGTTGGCAACTGGAAGATGGTCACAGCACTTTCATAGACTTGCATACAATAAACTAACCTTGAGCTTCATGACTTGCATTTCCCGTATCTGCAAAGGACACACCGCTAGACCAGAACTATTTCTCGCTAATATACACCTGTACTAGCTTTCCACTTCCTAAGGACACTTCCTTGTAAGACAGAGTCACTTAAAATCAAACAGAAAAGGAACAAAAATGCAGCAGGAAACAAATGAAAACTTCATGAACCGGACTGCTCTTCAGCAGTGGCCACAAAACAAGCCCACTCCACACACTGCCTCTACATACATGTGTGATAACTTTGGAGCATTGTCTCATGGCACACTCATACAGCTCTTAGGTTAAATCCCATCCTAAACATATGTTACCACTAATGGTCCAATTTTCCAAACACTAACCACGTACATGAGCACAGCAAATCAACAGAATTATTTATATTTAATCACCAGCGAGTTAAGCCTTTTTAAGATCAAGGCCTACAAAGATGAAAACAGACTCCAAGGAACACATGGTTTCACTCAAAACTTCTGCACTGGATCAAATCATTCAGATTAAACATATGCAAAATGTAATATATTTCCTACAATAAAGATATTCTGCCTGAGATATAAAGCCAGTGAAGACACAATCACATGGCTTAGTTGAAATATTTTGGCTTGAAGTTTCTGTCCCAGATTCTCCAGTTTCTCTCCTTTGCTGATTTGTTACTGCTGTAATATAAGACCATTTGAAAGCCTGGCATTAACTTACTTCACACAAAGATTCTCCTGTGCAGGGGCAAACACCTCCCAAAGAAGCTGTTGCTGATCTTTATACTCCACAGTCCAAATCCCATGTGAAACAACAGCTTATAGCTAATGTTATTTAGGAGACAACAGAGAGCTTATTAGTTGTTGTACTGCACAGAGATAAAGTCTGACATTAGATAAAAAATGATTTACTCAATGTATCTTTCTTAATAGAACAGATAGAAGTTTAGGATATGTCAGTAGTTTGTGGTTATTGAAGATCTTAGGACATACTTTGCTCAAATGGGTATTTGGCCTCAATGTCTTCATTAAATGTAAACACACAGATGAAAAAAAGAATATTATTATTATTATTATTAACATTTAGTGGTTTCTCAAATATGCTTTCCTCAAGAATCCACCCTAGAGTCACAGCACCAGACCTGTGCTCAGGAAGAGATGAGCTAGGGAATCTTACACTTACAGGAGAGAACTTTATAGCCACTCTCCAGACGGACTGAAAGATTCTCTGAAAAAAGTTTGTTTCAAATGTCAAATACATTTACACATTAAATTATTGAAAGAAGTAACTTCAGCCTTCTGGTAGAAAAAGCTCTTTTCATCTTTTGATAGACCTGTGTTTTTCACAGTGAAAAATGAAATTACAACAATTTACTATATATCCTGGATTGCAGTACTGAACTTACCAGAAATTACAAAGTCTGGGTAGACGAAACGACTATAACACCTACTGTTCATTCAGAGACATAAGCAAAACACACAGTCTCTTCAAAGCTCCTAATTGCTCACTAATGGAATCTATGATCTTCTTCGTGCACATTTTTATTCCTGGCAAAATCTCTTCTCCCTCAGGGGAGAGTCCAGTATCAGCTATGGCATACCACATAAATCTCCATTAAAACTAAAGATGGGGTTTCCACCCACCCTCATGTGTACTGTTTTGCATTTAAACTGTAGTTGTGACTGCAGTCAAATCTTGGGAAGTGCTTGACTGGGGCTCTGGAGACCTGGGCTTAAGCACAGTTTGTGTTACAGATCGTACGTACTACTTGGGGGAAATAAATAAATAAATAAATAAAATCACTTAATATTTCTATTCCCCTGAGAACAGAGAAATAGCATTTGCCTAATAGCCGTAATCCTGCAGACAGTTACAAGAAATAGAAAGTGAGGTATGCGAATAATTTAATTCAAGGCAAAGTTTGCAGGCCAGCTCCCATCACCCTGCGGAGATAATCACTACGTGGAGAACGCAGGGCAGCTATTTCCTACCTAGCACTGAATTTCTGTCTCCAGGTGACTGAGATAATTGACATATCTGGGAAACGAGATTTAGACAGAAATTTATTTCCTTAAAAAAAAAATTTAAAAATCACGTGGTCCATATGGAGTGAGCTAAGCTTCTGGGCAACTTCTTCATGGGTCCCACTACAAGCTGTCATTCACTAGAGTCCTTGAGACCCAAAGGCTACGATGGACTACATGGCCACCAGACCCAGCTACTATTTTCTCCTGAGCTCACAGTAGCTGAGTTCACACCAGCGCTCTTTGAGTGCTCTGCATCTTCTAAAATACCTCCACTGCACGACTGCTGCCTCCTGCCCTTCTTTCCTTCTAGTGCATTTGGAGAACACGGAGGCTTTTCAAAGGGTTGGCACCTACAGAGTTAACCCTAAAGCACAAAGCAGTAAAATCACCTCCAGGCAACCCCCTTATGAGTAGTAAGCACTGCCATTCATTCGTTTCTACTCCCCACTCCTCTACACCCACAGGAAATAAGTGCAAGAAATATGGTTACTATGAATCACTTATGGTGTTTCCCTAGCATGAGAAATTGTTCTCCCTGCTTATGTGATCAGGGTGTCCATTTCGGTTTGTCACGGCCCTGGGAAAACAGCAGCAGGGTCAATAGAGACACAAAGTTCTGCCTCGACCCTCCCCATGGCAGGTAGCCAGAGCAGCCCCTGCAGCAGGAAAGGCACCTTCTGACACAGCACTGCTAAGGAATAAAGCTGTTTGGACAATAATGGACTGGAAAACCACGTGGCAGGCTACAATGTTTTAACAGAATCCTGAAATCGTCATGTTTATAGTAATTTTCATGCAGCACTGCGAGCATCTACAGCTGTTAACTGATAACTGGCTTTCCAATTACAGGGTTTACAACAATAACCAATTTGAAAATAACGCATCACCCTTCCTTTGCTTGGAAGGCCTGGAAAGCCTTCCAAGGAGCTGTGAGAAGACATGGAGGAAGCAGAGGGGACATTGCAGCAAGGGGCCCTGCTCCTGCGCCCGACCCTTCGCACACAGCCCTCCCTCTAGCCAGGCAGCGCATGGACACCCGGAGCTCCCACGCTCTCTGCCCAATAAAAGAGGATAAAACTCCCCCCCCACAAAAGACTCTATGCTCCTAACTCTTCCAGAACCCCTTTCATCTTATTAGCCACCCTAAGCCTGCCAGGTCTACACTCTGTTATATGCCACTGATCAGGTTTATATTCCTGAGTTTTAAAGCCTTTTCATAATTTTGCTACACATAATCTAATACTTTGAACTGAAACATGTTGATAGTTTTTCACACTTCTATTTTCCCTTGAAATATCTAGACTGAAACAGGTCACAGATGCTGCTTTTATCGCAGACAAATACTGTCTTTTGCACGGAAAGGTGCAGAATAAAGTCATATTTTGTCTGTATCTAACTTAATAAGTATAAATGTTGGGGTTTTTTTCAGAGAATCTGGAGAGTTACTCCGTAATAGCAGTTACACAGACACTCAAAATTCCAGTCAAGAAAGCAGATGACAAGAAATTCACTTTAAAGTCACTTATAGATTTGATAGTTTCTTACAAATTAGCCTTTTTTCAAAAAAAAAAAAAAAAAACAGAAGAGATATGAATTTTGCTTTTCTAAAATCATATAATAAAAAAAGACAAAGGCAATTCTCGAATATTCAGGCAGCAGACAGACTTTCCAGCTGCCACTGTATTTAATAAAAAATTTAAGACTGAGCTGGGCTGATACTTCTCTTTACTACCTTGCTATAAAGTCAGAGGCATTTCCATTTAAGGGTCTCAACTTGCAGGTAAGTGCAGCTCCCTAGTTTCCAATTCCTCCGAACTTCGCTGGTCAAAGTGAAGGAAAGAAAAGAAACAAAATAAAAGGGGGAGCTATCCAAGCTCTAGGACTTAGAGGAAGCTGCTTAGCTTCTGAGCCCAGCCAAGGTGGCCATCCTTCAAGTGACTGAAGTCCAGGTAAATCTAACCCATATACGCTGGGAAAATTCCAAAACTTTAACAGCTTAAATAAGGCAGGCTTAAGAGGATCAGGAAGAGTTGTTTCCACATTCATATCACAGTTCACTGTGAATACATTTACGTTCCGTGCTATATTCTGTTATTGTACATTTTTCCTGCACATTATAGTATTATAAACTCACCTAGTATTTCCAGACATTATTCATCCGACGTTTGTGAGGTGTCTAATTTCCTTTTCCCAAACTCGTTTTTAATCATAGAATACTCCATAAACCAATCAAAATCAAATTAAAAACTTCAGTGGGCTTCAGACCTAGTGCTACAGCATTTTCTCTATAAGAATAAAACCTTGCTGTTTTGTAATACAGTAGGAGTCAATCTCAAGTCAGTCTCACAAGGCTAATACATTAGGCCTTAACTAACTATGATAATCAGCAGCTTACTATACTGCTTATTCTAAATATTTCTTATGAAAGGAAGACTGCCAAAGGTTTCTGCTGGCGAGTTGTGGGAGCTTTCAGACTCGGGAGTCACGCACAAACTGGATTAGTCTGAAATTGCTGGGCCCTAATAACACTGCATGGCCACTCAGCACCACTGCCAGGGAGAAAGGGAAAGGAACAATAAAATAATAAAAGCAGCCTAGATAAGAGGATGCTTGAGAAAGAACTCTATATATTTAGAAATTGAGATTTTCCAAGCTCGCCGGAGAACTCGCTCTGTATCTAGTAATTATGGTGGGATCGTCCTCTCCGCTGCGGCTATTCTGAGAAGTCCAGCCATAATTTTCCTATTAAGTCTCTTCAGCTGGTGCCTCAAAGCTATGTCACTTACCAGCATTTTAAAACATTTTTCTCCAGCGCTAGTGAGTCACATCTCATGACATGCACTGGTGGACTGAGCCTCCTCCAAAACTGTTACTGTCTGATTGGTTTAATGAACTAGGCTTCTTTAATGTATATGGCATCTCCATATGTAACTCTTAGCTCCCTTAGCTCTCCTTTTATTTGTAGAGATAAGGGCTTTACATTTATATTTCACATTGTATTTGCAGTTCTCAAAGCATGTAGCACAAGGTATTTTCCCCTTTTGTTTTGCAAAAGAAGAGATAAGCAATCCTGTTTACTCATTTGCTAAAATGCAATGACTTAAACTCATCACTCATTACCTGACTCTCATCAGGTAATACTGTTACCTGGAACAGTACCAAAAAATAATAAAGATAGAATAGGCAATAACCATCACATATGTCAAAGCAACCAAAAAAGACTCCAACTTGCATTCTAAAGATACTGAAAAGGATCTACAGGCTCTTGGCCTGCAGAAGAAACCCTGGAGTCACTTTGTACTCAAAAACACAAACAAAGCACACGACCAGATTATGAGCTCTGAAGTCAGGCGAGTGTTCTACATCACAGTCTTTTATAGTAGAATGCATTAATACTACGTTCCAGTCGACACAGCAATGGATGGAAAGCTGTAATAGCATCTCTGGATCCTAAATAACGCATATGAGCTCATATACGGGGGAGCTTTCTTCCACTGCTGCCTGTGTGCTGCTATTCAGCAGTGCTAAAAATGGTTTGTTTCTGTTAGCCTTAAAGTAGGAAGGAGCTGGGCTGAATTGTAGCACGAGAGCATTCAAAATCCTTCAGTGAGTTTGGAACCTCGCAGAAGATGCGGAATGAGTTTAATTTCAGCATCATTTGACTAAATCTTACCCCTAGGTTTACTTAATTATAGAGACACTGGAAGAGAGATGAGATCATAAATCTCCCACAGTGCTGAGAAGCTCTGCTAGTTAAAATTCAGCTAATAGAAAAGAGATGCCTCCTGCAAGCTTCAGCACAGATACACTGTGGAAATAATGGTAAAAAGCACAACTTCATTAATGGTGTGCAATACTTAGCACCTTGTCATTCCCAATATATTTACTGTACTTCATCCTAAACATTTTAAGTGCTTTATTATTCATTTCTCACTGTAGTGCCCTCCCTGTTTGGTCTTTCCCTTAATACCTAGTAGGCTTCAGCTCTAAGAGCCAGACAGAAGAGGTGTCTGCAGAGAGCAGTGGCCCACAGACACAGGGACTTCTCAGCACTTCTCTGAAAACCTGTGAGGGACACATGCAAAGCAGACATCCCTCAGGACCCTCAAATTCTGGCTTACCACCACCATTTGTATGTCTATCTTTTTTAATAAATTAGTCTTGGTTTCCAACAAGGGTGATGGAAGTCCACCAGTTCTCTTGAAGTAGCTTTCTGTTCATACCAACATAGTTGTGAATGGCCAGTTACTCAACAGAGTGTTCATGAAATACTGAAGAGGACGAAGAGCACAGAGGGGATCAAACTAAGACCTACTGGATCTTAAAACTCCTCCAGAATCTTGACATTTTAGTATTTCAATTTCTATATTTTTAAAAAATATACAGTGGGGCAGGCAAAAAAGGAACAATATATATTCCATAAGTAATTCATAGGAAATCAATAAATAAACAAACAACAACAAGAAAAGGGGTTTTATGTCTGGACTACTCTGCTAAGTCAGACTACTGCCCCTCCTATACAATGCAGGTCACACAGCTGAGCTTTGGGGTGATGAGCGCATCGATCCTTGCTCATAGCTGTTTTACATCTTTGATTTGAAACCCACACCAGGCCTGGCTTCTAGAAAAATTCTCTTAAAACTGTGAGGAACTTAACAAATGACTTGAGTTTCGTGGCAAAATGCAAATCCTGGAGCATTCTGTGGGTTGTTTTTTAATTAACACCTTGCCCAGAGCTAATTCACAGCCTTTAAAGTGAGCCAGTGAGCCCCTTTGATCTCTTTCCTTCTATCCCACACCTTAGAGTTGACAGGGAAAGCTGCTTCCTCTGCTCCTTCTCTTTCACATGTCCCAGAAGGCCTTACCCAGCAACCTCGTTACACCTTTCCCTCATTAGCTGGGGCACAGAGAGCATCTCACCTTCCTGTGCACAGGCCCCGATTCCTTCCTAATAGCAACTGCTCCAGCTCCATTGCAGTCCCACTCAGGTGGCGCGCGCGTGGCTGGACGGAGCTGATGGCCCACGCCGCTCTGCCACCTGCTAACAAAGATCTGCGGCGCTCACTCACGCAATCCCACACGTACCGGTCTGCCCAAGTCTCTCTCCAGCGCTACCATTAGTTGCATTTCTTAATAATAAGGAAAAATCTCCTCATAGTAAGTGTGACAGGGCACTGGAATAGGCTGCCCAGAGAGGTTGTGGAGTCTCCTTCTCCGGAGATCTTCAAAACCCGCTTGGACGCAACCTGTGCCACGTGCTTTGGGTGTCCCTGCTGGAGCAGGGGGTTGGACTAGATGAGCTCTAGAGGCCCCTTCCAACCTCAAGGATTCTGTGGTTCTATGATTTGGTCAGTGCTGAGCGCACTGACCTGACCACCACCACGGTGATCTAACCACAAGACCCAATTCTTGAGACCCTACCTTACTGAAACATAAGAAATAACAGCCAGCTTCAGGTGTCTGAGCAGAAGCTGTGCAAAACCCTCTCCTGCAGCTGCCTTCTGGAAGTCTGGGAATCGCTCTATATGATTTGGCACGCCACATGGCATACTTATAAGATGGCACGTTTCCAGCGCTACTCAATATATTGCAATCAAAAGTAGAAATGAAGTCTTCGGGTCTGCCTGAACAATCTGCAGAACTTCTGGTAGTGACTGCTTTAAGTTGCAAAGCCAAGCAGCCTAAAAATCTTGGTTCTGCTCTTTGAGACTCAAGATAACTGAGCAATTGAAATTTTCTACTGATTATATACAGAGTAATCCACAGAGAGAGAGAAATAAGAGTAAAGACATGGAAAAATGTACTTAATGTTTCAGTAGTACTGCTCTTCTCTGAATGGCAATCAATAAAACAGTAAATAAGCTGCCAAGTTAGGTACATCTTAGTCCTAGATTTTGGCCATAATTCTCTAGCACATGTTTAGGGAGAAAAACAGGTTGATTCTATTAATTTTGTATTCAAATTTAAAGCTTTAGAAACAAAATATATACCTTGGGTTAACATTGAAGGAATCTTTTCTTTCCACTCCAAAAAGAGAATAAAAACATCTTTCTGCTACAGTGGTCGGACATATAAAGTTCCCTACAAGCTTATTTCAAATATGCAAAGAGTCTTTCGGTTTTTCCTGCAAACAACTCTGACCTAGATGCATACCAAAAAACCCACAACGTCTACAATTAAAAGTTGTAGCTTGGGGCGGGCAGAATATGCTTTGAAGAGAACTGAACTAGCCTTCTAAATAATACACCAAATGAGGTAAGTACATAACCTTAAAGTGGCTGCCATACACTTGTGTCTGGCAGTGTCTGGCCTGGAGGCTTGGAAGACTTGAGAAGGCAAAACTAGGGCTGACTTGAGTACGTGTCACTGCTGGTCCTGCTCCAAGCAGCAGGTGGGATCAGAGACCTGCAGAGGTCCCTTCCACCCTGCACTTCTCAATTCTGTATGTGTTCCAAAACAAGGAACAAACAGGACACACACAGAAATCATTGCTGCTTGGTTCCCTACACTGTTTTCTAATTCAGTGTTAACAATTAAGAACATTTATGAAGACAATTTTAAGGGAATAGTAGTGAATATTATTGAAAGAAATGGACAGTCAGAAGACTCATTCAGGCAGGAAATAAGTATCATGTGACTCATTCTAATCAAAGCTAAAGAAAACATCTAAGAATTAGGAAGGCGTTTAAGGTACTGTGAAATACAAGCTAAATGTTACACCGCAGAAACAAGAGTTTGGACAGACTGTTCCACAGGGACAGTCCAGTACATCCTTCCCAGAACTACAGCTCTCCGCTGGAGCAGAAAACTAAGTGCGATAAGCTAAGACCCAATTTATTAATTACAATTAAAATTAAAGGTGGATTCCTTAGGATTAAGAGCAGCATGCTCCACTGTTTTTGTCCTGAACCAGCTTATTAATAAACAGCTGCTATTTTTCTGTATTATTAAAACAGAAGTCACTGCATTGACCAAACCGAGATTAAAAAAAATAACCCACTTATTTTAATTTTCAAATTAATCCTAATACTTAGAATTAGTTTAGAAAGCAGCCCTTTCCCAAAGCTTCTGATTTCCTTTCAGAAACAAAGACTACCCCACCAGATGGGTAGTTCTCCAAGCTACATCCAACCCCTCTAGCTCACCTTGCAAACCAGTGCTGGGCAAGGGACGTCGCAGACATCCCACCACAAATCCTTTCCTACAGCAAGCAGAGTAGTAGGATACAAACTGAGGTAGGGCGTCTCAGTTTTCCTATTACTTATTCCTATTACTTAGGTGAAAAAAAGCCCCTGCTTTGTGGGATTTTAAAAGAAGGATTACAGAGAGCGCTCACAATCCAGCTCAAAACACACTTTCCAACCTGGCATTTTCCTTAGCAGAGAGGAAAGAACCTGATTTCAGGAAGCAAACCAGATTCGCCCATTAGGGAACACCCACTGCCCCTTGGCTCAAAGCCAACAGCCAACCTGTCAGGCCGCAAGCCGAGCTCAGTGTCCTCAAATGCGCGCGGGCGGCCTGCGGAGCAGGGCCTGCCGAGCGCCGCCTTCCCCCACGGCGCAGCCGTCCTTCCCCGCACGCCACTCTCGCTCCTCCTGCACGGCAAGCGGCTGCCGCCTCTTCTGGGCTCCTGCCTGAACACAAACGTGCTGCAAGTCGGCCGGTTTCTATGGAGACCACGGCAGGAAAGAGCCACCCCAGGTCGCTGCTTCCACCGAAGAGAAACACGCCAGGAATAGCTGATGTGCGAAACCCGCAGACCCGGCCCCCAGGGCCCCGCTGCCCTCACCAAGAGCTCTAGTTAAGATACAGCATATGCAAAACCTAAAAGCTGGATGCCTCGGTAATTACTGCTTATTTGGGATGCACGTTTGGGGACATTTTAAAAGACGTTATTTTCTACGGCGGTAAGGGGCTTCACAAGGCAAGGCTCCTCTGAAGGCCTCAGGTTTGGGTCCTTAAAACACTGCTGTGTCCCAAAGCCAAAATCTTCCTGTGAAGATTGTCCCTAGTCATCCCTCTTGGGTTTTAGTCTCTATGTCTTTCAATGCATGGAAGGGAAGGTTGTACAAGATGACAACCAGTAGAATAATTTTTTTTTTAAAAACAATCTAGATTTTAAGACCCTTAGATGCTTAACTCTCTCTGGAGAATGTGTACAGTTCAGGCTTGAGCTTTTAAAAGAAGTAAAACTTCAGAATAAGCATTGCATTAAAAAAAAAATTATCTCCTGAAACAAACAGCAAATTCAATCCAAATTAAAACTGATACTCAGCTGCATATTCTCATTAGCAAATACTCAAGGCATTTGTCATCAATATTCATCCCAGTGAAAAAAGGAATATCCCAAAATACAGGCACAAAAGGCTGTAGTAGAAAGTAGACACGTTCAAATTTTCACATTTTTCTACTGTTCCCCAAGTTTTATAAATAACATAACAGCTAGCTGGCATAGCAAGAGACCTAATTATAAATATAATTGAGCACATCTCCAAGTTATATAACATAATATCAATATAAATGCATTCATTATGTAAATGGATATTTTATTGCTCATTTAAAATACATAATGAAAATGCAGATAGTAGGTGGACAGCATGCTAAATAAGGCCGCAGATGAAGGAAACATATCTTGGCAGAGACAGAAGATGTAGGTGTGAAAGAACAAGAGCAAAGTTGAGTTGCAAGAACGTACCCCCAAGAGCTGGGCTCGCAAATCACATCCACACAGAAAGATTTCAGGACACTGGGGATATTTGCTATGAATTTCAGGAGGCCTCTGTCCCTCCCCTCTCAGGAGGGCACAAGAGGAACAGGAAGGGGAGACACACCCCCACCCACACCCTCCTTGATCCCTATCACTTACTTTTTCAGGATCATACTGCAAAGAAAACCTCCATGGGAAGTAGGCTACCACCAAGAACTGATGATGCCTCAGGAGCTTTAAAACAACCTTCTATCACTTGAGCTCCTAAGTGAGGCTGGCAGGGATGCAAGATTTCATGGGTCTTTGGACCTGCCCAGGAGGAAAACAGGCACCAACTGTTATCTAGGGAAGTTTCTGAACTCTGGGAGAGAAGAGCTACTCGCCACCCAAGGATGGGGCTCTGAGTCCTAATACTCCAGCTGAACTACATTTGTAATTACTTCAAGCAAGGCAGCACTTATCATGATTAACCAGTTGTAAAGGTCTGAAGGGCAAAGCTCAGTTGGAGTTATCAACAGAGTGGCTGTCCCTCCATGAAACCTACTTTGCATCACACCTTCTGGACACTCACATGCAATTCTGACAAGCACTTTATCCATTTTGCCAGAATATGAAGAATCATGAATTGGCATTTCTCAAAGAAATGCTGCTTCTTCCCTCTCTGCATTGCGCATCTCTTTCATTTTACCACCTCTGGTACCAAACGTGAGAGTTGCCAGCTTGTAAACAACTTTTAGCTCTTGAGATTTTATACAAGAAAAACACTGGTTCCTGCTTTTAAGAATAGTTCTTTGTTCTAAGGATCTTTCTTAGAAAATTGGAAGTGCAAAAACTAGTGGCTCTCAACCTGCAAATCAAATACAGTTTTGCTATTTAATAAATAAAAGCTTTGTCAAGTGGAGACAGTTGCACCATTTGCAGGCATTTAGGTATGCCTTTGGATAGCTGTTGGCTCATTTATGGCCTGCTTTTGCAGATGCTTGAGTACGTGCATAAATGGTATTCGGAGAAATTCCAACACCTTAAACAGGATTGATTCCAGCATATAAAGCTGGTCAGGATACAAGTCTGTGCTGCAGTTAAAGTATCTTTTACTGTAACAGACAAGGTACCTATAAGAATTTTTTTTTCCCCCCCCCTTCTCTCCTTCCTAGATGAGAACGAGGCTACTCTCTTCAGGCATCACATTTATAGACTGGAAACCTTCATCTTATTTTCCAGGCAATTTCTACTTCAGTAGAATTTTATCCTGAAATATGCTCTAACTTGGAATTTTACAAAAAAGCAAGTCAATTTTGTCATTTCCAGCTACTACCTCATTTCCCTTCAAATGACTGACATTTTCTGCTCCTGACCAGGCCACAGGAACACGCATTATTAAACCCTTCCTACCCCGTCTCCTAAAGCAGCATCAAGAGATGCCGACCACGTCTTCCTCCAAGCTATCAGAACAAGCACAACAGAGCTACAGGAGGTGAGGAGGACACAGAGATACTATTTTTGGGGAGTCTACTTCTACTTCATAGATGTTGGCTCTAACAAACTCAGCTGGAATTTGCCTGGGGCAGGGGAGGACCCAGGATGCGAGGACTAGAGGGAGCTGATGGGCCCATGGCAGCTCAGGCTGGTGGCTCCAGTCACCATGGGGACCAACAGAGATGGGTGCATGTCCAGGTGCAAAAGACACTTATATAAATATTATACTTGATGCATGGTATTTGTCAGGTTTCTGCCTTCACAAAGGTAATAATATATCTTTTAAAGAAAGCTACTTATTTTCACCGTCTCAGAACACAGAAAATACAATATTCTCAAAACATTTCAGCTTTTACGGGGCACAATCCAAAAACCATCTTCACATAAATAACACAACCAAGTTCTATATGAGCATGTATAGTTGCTGTTACACAGCTATGATTTATTCTAAAAATACTTAATAAATAAAAAAATCTAAGAACAACTTTGGGCTCTAGCTAGTAGCGCCCAGCAGGCTGCATCTCCAAACCCAAGTTTGTCACTAGTGAACACTCCACAATAACCTGTCTTTTTATATGAATGTTAACAGTGTTGGCTCCAATTCTTCCTAGCACTTCTACCACAAAACTGAACAGACTACCTGTTCATTAGCAATTACTGAGAGCAGCACACAGTGCCTTTTTATAGGCATTTTTGCTGCAGAATTCGAGACAAAAAAGATTAGAGCTATTGACTAAAATGAAGGAGGGGGAAAAAAAAACACATCAGCAACTTACATCATGCATTATACATAGCACAAGAAATCCCAGGGGCTCCCAGACATTGGGAGGCAAAATTTCATCCTCAGATCCTTGTGGTAATAGCAGAGTTGGATATTCTGAGCACGGCAAGAGGGCAGATTCCCCCACAGACAGGCTGACATCAAGGTACAGAAGCTGAATATCACCATTCAGTTTAATCCCAGGAGAAGGAATTTGCACCGAGTTTCTTACACTGCAATGCATATAAGTCTTTTAAAAGGAGAGGTGATGGAAAAAGTAAGACTATGTGATTCCAGATTCTTAAGGTAGAAGGCAAATCTCAAAGTTTTATATATAAAAAGGGAGATGTGAGGGTCTAGGGGTGATGTTTCATCCAAAGAAAGAAAATTCAGCAACCAGTTACTAAGTTGAAGGTGCCAGCTTCAAGAGAATGGAGTCAGATCCCTTCACACCTCAGCATGAGGCTACCGTCACCTAAGCAGGAGCAGCATTACATCTTTTTTAACCTCTACCACCTAGAGCCATAGCAACATGCTGAAGTCACTTTGAACAGTGAGGGAAAATACCCAATATATCAAAGAACAGAAATGAGATTTCAATGGACATGCACAGACATCTCCCCAATAGCACAATAGGGAAGCCTGTCTAACACGATTTGCTGTTTCCCGTTCCCATGTTATGTTTTCTTGCAGACTTTCTGAAGGGTGGACTGGGAAATGCTCATCCAAGGCACGCAGAAGGACAGCTGTTGCAAGTGTAGCTGTAGTGTCATCAAGGATATAATATCAATTAATTCTGTCTCAAAACTGTAACTCAGTTATCTCCACAGCGAGAATTTACCACCTACATCTGTAGCATTGGCTTTGGTGTATGGGAACAACCGATCACCCAACGCACCCTTGCAATACAGAACTTAGGAGCTTGAGAACAATTCCTAGTTCAGCTGTTCCTTTTGCTGGATAAATTATATAATTATCTTTGAAGTTTTCCACTTACCAAAAGGAGGCAATGGTCTGTTTGCAATCCACAGTGCTGACAAGACAAGACTAAAACCTTCATCCCATCAACTGTAAGGGGGTGAAGGAGTGAAGAGTCTTTGAGGACACGTGCATCTGCACACCTTGTTTTACAGGCTGCATGGGTTTGGGGGTTAGCTTTTTCATATTCGTTTTGAGCTGCTTCATGATTTTTAAAGAATGAAAGCAAAATGTTTCCACAGATCCATTATTTTGTTCATTTGAAAGCATTCCATAGTCCTTCCTCCAACTGTTTGGTATTTTTAAGATAAGGCTCTGCCCGATGACCTCCCAGAAAGGTCTGGTTCAAGCTGTTTGGGGACTTGCAAGCACTACCGGCAACCTGCTCTCCAGCATTACGGTTCTGCAGGACTAGCTAGGTAACGCCTAGTTTAACATCCGATAGATAAGTGTTATTAAATGGGCCCGTAAATGTAATAGAATTATAGTGGGGAAATGTAGTGATAAAGTAAATTATCTTTATATGATCACATAATGTGGAAATAGATTTCCTCCACATTATGGTATCGTATCTTTAAACACATACTTTATCTGGAATTTTAAAGAGGACCTGCTCAACTGTACTGCACATTTTGCAACTAAAGTGTGTGTATGTGTGTGTATATATATATAATTGTTTTATTTTGTTGGAACTAGTTATAAACCTAGAAAGATTTAACTATGTTTAACTAACCACCTTTGTGACAGCATGTAAATTCCATCTTAAACTAAGATAGATACTAAGAAACCAAGTAAATAATTGAGTACCTATTTACATATTTTATCAGATCTAACTCCCATATTGAAATAGAAACTTTTAATCAATACTTAACTGTAATAGATTCTAAAAGATGATGTAATGCCACAGCTATTTCAAAGCCAGTTGCTTTGGAGGCTTTGGTGAGCAGGTAGTAGGGTATCTCAGCGAGACTCCATTTTGCCCAGGAAAAAGTTAATAATTACAACTCTGCATTCAGGCATCTTTAACTTCAGATTAAGTAGCACAGGAGGAGGCAGCACCCAAAGCCACACCACGGTAGCAAGTACAGGGAAGGAGACTATGACCTTCAGTTCATCTTTTACCTGTTATTCACAGAAAACTACTGGGATTGCTGCTTGCCAGAACACCCACAGATACAGCATGTCATGGGATGAGATAAGGGGATAGGCTGCACCAGGAAGAGCTCCCGACTCTCACACGCTCAGCAGCAGTTGTTGAGCACAGCTTTGTTTTATAGCCAGGGTTTTAATCCTGGCTCCAGTCACTGACTTGGCACATGCACTAAGACAAATCATTTTACTCTCTACAACTATTTTTGTTTCAAGATTTCACTGAATGTTTTTTCCAGTACTTGTTTCTTGGCCTCCTGCAGTCTACCAACACCCTGCCCGTTTCATCATCCCACTGGAAGAAGAGGGTCCCTCAAGCCATGGCCTTCAATACATGCCAGTAATTTTTTAAATGACATCATACTGCTCATTTTTCTCTAGTCTTTACCTCCTCCTCGCTACAACAGACTGTCAGCTGAGGTCAGAATGACTTTTGTTTGAATTGAGCAATTTCCTAAGTGGAATCTAGTTATTAGGTGAGATTATTACAGGTGTACACAGAGGTATTTGCAATATTCTGTCTGTTACATCTCCAGTCCCTAGTGTCTTGCTGGATTTTTCAACCCTGTTTCAAGGCAGAAGTCACCCTAAAACCCACTCCTCTAATTTAGATGCACTTTTTCCCCCCTCACAAAATACTAGGCTTGAGTCTCAGCCTTTTATTTCAGGCTTTAACCCCTAATTACAACCCCAGTAATCTTCTAATTCAGCACAAAGTAACTCATTGACTCATACTGTTTCACTGTTGATCTATTTTCCTTTGTATTTATTTGTGCATTATTCCATTATCATTTCATACATTATCTAACACATAGCCTATATTGTCCTCCAGAAATCTCCATTTATTTCCTTTGAAACCTCATCCAATTTAATCCTATTTTTTGATTCCCTGTTCCTTAGCAGACATCTATTCTGATCCTGCTGTAAAATAGAATGTGGGGGTTTTTTTGTGGCTTTCACTTAAATTCAAGTGAGACAAGGTCTCACCACAAAGGTGGATGAAATGAAACTATTCTTCAGATCAATTGTCTTGCCAATGTTTTCCAAACCCACCCCAATTAACACTGTTCAACCACTCGCTCCCCTAGCTTGCCCGGCCCCTGCAGCACATGGGGCAGCTGCCTCACGCACCCCGAGTCCAATGACCTGATTCTCCCATTACTCTTCTCCCAACAGTCTTACAGCAAACCAAAAAATCTCTTGCAAAACCCTTGTTGAACATGAAGCTGTTAGTGGGCTTAATCTAATACGCTTTTGATTTTAACTTGTAGAGACATGACAATAATTCTCTCTTGTACAAGTGTTAGGAAAAAACGTAATTTTTATGTAGCATTACCATTTAACGTTACAGCACAGAATTATCACAGGCAGCCCACAGGCACCTCAGTCAAAAGGCAAGAAGATATGGAGATATTCCATATCATACCTGATCTATGGATGTTGATTACAAAATAACTGCACTATTTGTGGCACACAGCAGGAGACAGCTGGTGAGCTTGATTAACCATTGAAGCCGAGGCAGTTAAGCAATCCCGATAGCCACTTCTGGGAAGCACGTGGAAGTTTAGACATATAATCAATTGTGAGAGGCATTTAGGCAAGCGCTGTACACCACAAGGCAGTAAGAACACGACTACTCTACAACAGGCTATACCTGGAGAAGGGGAGAAAGCCTCCAGCTATCTCAGATTTTCAGGTTCTTTGGATTCTCCAAAGAGATGTTCGGGATAGGAAGTACTGCATGTACTGAGAAGGAAAGTCCACCCTTAACTTCAATGCACTTTAGATCCAGTGCGATGACGGGAATAACCTGAACATGAGACATTTCAGACATGTTTTCTATATTTTCTACTTTCAAAAGGAAACTATCATCAGCAGGGCATTCAAGAAATGGCTAACGCATCATTCCATTTCCATTGAGTGTAAACAGATTTTCAGGGGCAGAATTGTTACTGTTCAACCACTGAGAATAACTGACCTATGGTTTGGGTCACACAGCCTTAATCAGGAAGCAGACAATGAAACTTTTCAGAAAATACTGGCCAGGTCACATCCTAATTACATGAGGTTTAAGAAACTGTCATTAGATAATTATTCACTACAGGGATTCTTGTGCTCACGAGAGGATTAGTCCTGCTCACCAGCAGGTCAACCCGCCTGCTCACCAGATTTTCATCCGCCTCCACGTCAGTGGGTGCCTTCCATTGGGGAGAGCTGCTGCTCCGCGGGGCAGCTGCCACCGACTCCACTGGCTTCCCACCACAACGCTGCCGGGACGCGGCACCGCTGCGAGGAGGCCGCGCTCCAGAGCCACAGCTGCATCCCCAGCGAGCGGATTGCAGGCCTCGTGCTGCCACGCTCACCCTCGGAGCTGCATGCGAGCTGTCTCTCCACAGCCCCCGCGGGACCACTGTTCAACACTATCATTATGGTGTTCTCCAGAGTTGCAGCAGGAATTCCTGCTTCTTTTGGTGCAGAAAGGGCTTACAAGCACGTGCAGCCCCCCAGGTGAGCACGCTGACCCGCATGCTAGAGATCCACGTTCACTTGAGGTGCCAGAGCTCTCCAATCCCCAAAAAAACTTCTTATCCCCAAAAAAACTAGTCCAGAAGCTGACTTCAAAGTGCTCTTTTTAGGAGAAATGGTCTAAGGAGGGCAACTGAATATTCTAGAATGGGAGTATGCAGCTCCAGACAATACAATTCTCATTCTCCAACAGAATATGTCAAAGGCCTCACACATTTGAGGGGGAAAACATTGCAAGTTGTTCCAAAAAGCCATGTCATATGAGTGACCTTGAAAGAAAAATCATACAGAATATGCACAAACTGGAAATATGCATTAATAGAAGAAAAACAGCTCAGCTTCCCGGCAGCATCACACTCAAAGTTGTTTGATGAAAAAGAAAAGTTTGGTAGATAAAGATGTAATTATTGAAGAGAGAGCAAGGAACAACAAACTTGAAAGTTAATGGATAGGGCTGCAGGAAAGGAAAGAAAAAAAAGAAAGAAAACTAATTGAGCTATTTCAGGGAACACTCCGCATCCCTCATCGAGGAAACAAAGGCCCCTTTGAAAGTGGAGTGTTAGGCACTTATTTGAACAAGCCTAAATAGAAAAAATATCAGCTACAATAGAAGCTCATAATATTTCAATAAGAAAAAACTATTACAGTAGAATTAAGTGGAAAATGCCCGTTAAAATGATTTGACCCTGTAAATGATGGAAAGCCAATGATGTGTATCCCCTGTGTTCTGAGGGCAAGCAAAAAGGATCTTCCCTCCTGGGAAAAAAAGGAGGTGAATTTCTGAGAGCCTGTTGGACATTTTAATACATCACAAACTGCAAAAACGCTACTGCAATAATGCTCCTACAGGAGAACAGAAAGACAGAAAATGAACAAGATTTAAGCAGAAGAATTTCCATGTATTAGTCATTTCTCCAATAAATTGTATCTGATTTCCCATTGAGAACCATGAAGAATGTCTGAGACACACTATCATGAGATGAAGGTGAAAAATGTCAGTTCCAATCTCAAATCAATGTGATATCATGCAGCATCGATCATAACACTGTAAGGGGCATATGATTTTTACTTAATTTAATTAAAATACTAGGATTCTATTAGAGCTGATTCCACAAAGAAAAATATTCCATACTCATCAGCTCAGTGGGTACCTTTCAATAGTGCATTAACGTGGCTAATAACAACCACAGCTTCCTCATCTCCTCCCCAAGAGCAAAGAGCCCAGACCCACACTCCAAAGAAGCACAGCCCAGACGGACCGACAGCAAGTTGGAGCCCATAAGCTCAAGCTCTACCAAGGGCCCCTTCATTCTTCAGTTAATGCCCACGCAGAAAATTCCCATTTCTGTATTTGCATTCTAAGATGTCGCTTCAAGTGCTGCAATGCAAGGCAGGCTACAGGAACGGCGCCCACCTAAAGAGCTTAAGGTCAATTTTGCTTCTTTTTTATACTTTGGTGAGGTGTTTGCAATAGGCTGTATAAACCAGTGGAACTCAAAGAGAGAATCAAGAAAAACTTGACAGCTTTCTTAACAATTGAGAGCAACTATTCTCTAATCTACAGATTTAAGCATTTATTACATTAAGTTACTTGTTAGAAACCAACTCCATTAACAAATTCCAGAAAGTTGAGCACGTCCTCCTAAGAGCAGCATATCTTGAAGTAAATAAATATAAACCAGTGCATCCAGGAAAGATGCAGAATTTTTTGACAATTATCCACTTAATACTGTGGAGTTAAAGTAGAAAACTACAAAAGAGAGAGATATCAACTTGCACTACTAACTCACAGCCCATACAGTACCTGGGAAGCCCTCATGACTTATCTGAAGAGAATTCACATGACATTCATTTCAGCCAAAGAAACACGGGACATTAAAAGTGGCAAAACAATTAAAGAAACATGGTATTAATTCCATAAGGCAGTCAAAAAGACCTGAGACATTGCACCAGGTGTTTCCAAACACAGCAACACAGAACATTTGCGGGACACCGTTCAAGTCCAGGGCATGAGCCCTACCCAAGGAAAGAATAATGGCAGTAATAGAGGTACATGTCAACTTGGTGTCTGCATATGGGAATCAGAAACAGAAAACTGGAATATTTACAGTAAAAAAAAAAAAAAAAAAAAGAGAGAAAAAGGTAGCCTGAAATGATCAACTTCTGCAGAAACACACCACAATCTCTGCCTTCTTGATCATGTTTCATTTGCTCTGTGCTTCAAAGGATCCCTGCTAAACAAAACTCACTGTTGCTGCTCCGGATGGAGGAATTGCCAACAGAAGTGACAAAGATGCTGCAAGAGGAAGCGCTAACAACTATGGGCAAACTAATGACACTACAGGAGCCCCACATAGTAGTTCTGTTGGTGTTGAAAACATGAGTATTTGTCTCAGAAGCTGTTCTACAAATCTTCACTTATTTGCCGCATTACTCACAGTATGGTATTCATTACTGTTAATTAGCTGAACTTCATTTCCATGGGGACTGCAAAAGCAGCAGAATCATTGCAAAAGAGAAAAAAAAAAAAAAAAAAAAAAAAAAGATCAGAGCCCGTTTGGGGGCTCCCTTCCATCTCCCAGACCTTCCCAAGGGCGGCTCCATGAAGCCACATCCAGCCCAAAGCAGCCCCAGGAGCTGCATCCAGCCGGGTTGCAGGGCCCGGGTCAGGCCAGGCAGAACATCCCAACGGATGGTCTTGCTGGACTGCCCAGCTATTTTATCTTTCCATTATGAGGAGGGAGACTTTGCGAGTTCATTTCCTTTCCGTCACGAAGATGATGCCAGCAGGACACAGCTCCGTCTGGGTACAAAGCAAATGCCTGTTCTGGAGTAGGATTCCGGCTTCCCCTCCATCAGTAGCCACCTAACGTTAGCAAAATTCAAAAATTTGTTCACCAAAAGATGAAGCAATTAACTCCACAGACACACTGCCAATGCTCTACTGGGTCTCAAACTCAGTTTATCAGTCAAAAGAACACATTCTTGTCACTGAGTGCTTAAGCTTCAACCACAAAAAAATCTTTAGTAAAAAACACATCAAGGCTAATAATGATTTTACAAAAGAGACAACTATTTTATTTTACTTTCCCACTGCTGAATATCCCGCAGATTTAAGCTTTCTGCATGCCAAATCTCCCCATGGCTCTTTGGGATCAGGCTCAGCCCAACATGTACAGAGGAGGCCAATAACCGAGTCACAGATGGCGCCTCCCAAATGTGCAATTTGTTTGCTTTAATGAACAATGCCTCTGTTTCTAGAAGATAGCCCTTTCCCAGTTCTACTGTTTTCTCTTTTTACATATTTTAAACACTCCATCTTATTAGAGCAATTTTAATTTTAGTGCTTATTTCACGAGTACTTTTAAAATGTTAATATCCATCCAAACATCTTCATAATGCACTAAGCTTCCCTGTAACCTATGAGTTATAGAACTAAACATTCAAATCAATATCCAAAAAGTATCACATCTTTAAACCAAATTAACTTACACAGGAGCAGTTAATCCTTGGTGTCAAGCCACGCTGCCTTTTTATTTTTTTCCCCCTTAAGTAATTTAAAAGATAATTTCCCCAAGGATTTAAAAGCACTGAGATACGCTACACAGAATAGCCCCGGCTCTGCCTGGCAAGAAGGACACACTTCACGTGTCTTTAAAATAAATTGCTGGAGAACACGGTATAGCCTTCCTGGGTATTTTCATCATAGCACTACCTATCTATTATTGAGAAAATGTCAAATGTGGATGTTAATTCAGGAAGCAAAACCTTCTAGATTGAACCATGAAAATGAAACTCGTAATGCGCAAAGAAACAGCAGCAAAACACCTCAAAGGGAACTAGGATGATGAATCTTAGCTTGCAGGTATCTGTAATCAAAATGAATAGTCTATACACATATATATAAACACACAGACACATTAAGATATAGGGTCTCTCAGTGCTGATGCACCAAATCAGGCCAGCAAGTAGAAGACCCACAGAGCCCTGCCAGGGAGCCTCTCTGTCACGTACAGGCACAGCAGGGTCATGGGGCAGACCTGCTGGCTCAGACACCGGCACGGGGCAGACGCTGCGCAGCTCCAGCATCTGAGTCCCCACGTGAGCCTTGCTCAATCTATAGACCCTGCTGACCTATGACATGTGCCTGCTCCAGCCTTCAAGACAATAACTGTCTACAGGAGGAAGGGACCAACCATGCCAGGAGCCTGGAAGTCGTATCCGGCCGCCCTGTGTTTTCTGGGGCCATGATCCTCACCAGGATCCTGAGGATCATGGCCCCAGAAAACACTCCTAGACACCACACGAACTTCAAATCCAACACAAAGGCCTACTCCCAGTTGCTTCTGCCACAAGATGACCCAATAATTTACATGCCATAAAAGTGGATAAGCGATAGTAACCATGCATTTACATCTGAGATAGATCTCAAAAGCTTCCCCAGTGTTACAGTGTGAGGTGTTATTTTGACAAAGCATTTTATTTAGGTGGTTCATATACTAGCATTACTGCATAGAAACCAAATTGTCCTTGGAGGTATATGCTGGAAAGACAAGTATTTATAAAGAGAATCTACCTTATTCTGAACTCAACACGCTAAATAATGTAGCATGGTGCATTGTTTAGCAGAAGTCTAAGCTCCCAGAGAAAAAGACCGATGTCTAATCAAATTTGCCCACCTGGAAAACCGTGGTACTTGTTCAACGTTATCAGAGTAGGCTCATTTACTGTAGTGGCCCTGAACAAAAATAGACTCGTGTATGAACTATTATCTTGATTATGGGATTAATCCCATTAGCAGCCACTCATTTTAAATCATCACTCTCCTTTTTAAAAGGAGCCAGAGCGCTGGGTGATGCTGCAAGCCTAGGAATAAATATTGCACCCACATCAGGGGGCTCCTTGGAATAGCACGTGGATACTTCCACAAACTCCACCTCCCGCTCCACGGAACTCAAAGATGTTTCGGTATAAATCTTGGGAAGATCCTTAAGGTTTCTGCTATGTACCGGCTTCCTAGCGCTCTGTCCTGCAGGGTGCCCCGCACATTTCCAAGCCACGGACACGTTCCCGGGGTCACTTGGGCTCTGCCCTTCCTGGGGAAAGGGCGGCCGCCGCTGAGGCTCCGTCTGCCGCGCGGCCCGTTCTGCAGCCCGTTATTTGCAAACCACCACAACCAAACCTAATGGAGCAAAAAATAATGAAGTAGCTGCCGGCACGCGCAGAAGAGCATTAAGGCAGATTGCGATGAAGGAAAACAAAGGGCTTAAATAACAGCGAGATCCCCACAGAGTCATTAGGCAGCAATAACCACCTAACAAGACAGTGTTCTTTGCCTGCTCAGCCCTGTCTAAACAAACAATCATCACCAGCCAGACAATGCGCACAAGTCAGACAACCGGCTCCTGCCCGGGGAACGGAATCGAGCCTCGGCAAGCCAGGACTCGCGTCCTTGCCCAAGGAAGGCGGCGAGGAAGCAGTCTGGGGCTTCACCGCAGGGCCTCTTCTCCAGCACCCGCTTCTCTAAGTATAAAACACAGGAGGAATTAATATATTTTTGGAGTACGTGCCACTGGACAATCACGCAAGGCTCTTGGAAGCAGAAAATTTAAAAGAATATGAAAATGAGCACCAGCACAGTTCACTCCCCCTTACACTCTTCCATCTCGCTCAGTGTTTTACACGGCTCTATAAATAATATCTGACTGCTTGCTTACAAGTAATGAGCCATTAAGTAGAATCTTAGCAGACAGCTAACAAGACACTCTCCTCTAATTGCCTTTATTGTTGGAGTAATTAATGAGATCCAACTTCCCCTTGTAGTGTGAAACGTGCCCGTGTTGTTCCAAGCATTGAATAAGCATTTCCCATATGAATGTCTTTGTGCAACAAGAACAAATTTGGAAAATGAAAAGTCCAAGTCTGCCTTATAAGAGAGAATCTGTGCACAAATGTCCTTGTGAATCTCAAGAAGAAATAAGTTTTCAATTTTTTTTTCCCTGACACATTTTTGTCAGCATAGCCATTAGAGATGGCTGGCATTGACGTTCTTATTAATAGATTTCCAAAATAATTCCCAAGAAACCTAGTGAGGAGAGAGCGAGTCAGACAGGCTGGTATCCAAAAAGTCACACCGATTAAGTCTCATAGAATTGCGAAATTTTGATGACAAAGCAAAACCACTTCATTTTGTCAACATTTTCCAAATTTTTTTTACTTGAAAATAGTCCTTATCCAACTCTGATCTCTCACAGGGGAATGGAGAGAAACTGGAGAGTCAGCAGCTGTACCTGCACACAACCAGGGCAGGCAGGAACAGACTGGAGAGACACTCGAGTACTGCACAGAATGGAGGCACCAGACACAAAAACTGAGCACAGCCCGAGTTTCAGCAGACCTCGGAGGCACAGGGACATTCCTGCAGCAGCCTCTCTGGCCCAACTCACCACATGCACCTGGGTTCCTGCCCTCCCTCCCTCCACCCCTGCTCTCCTGGCCCCTTTCATGGCTCTGGGGTCCCGAGCCGCCCCACAAACCCTCCCGTGCCCCTCCTGGAGCTCCTGCCAGCCAGGCAAGGGCGGATCCCTGCCTTAGAACCGACACCAAGAGAACCAGGCTGCAGTAGCAGCTGTAGTTACAGACGCCTGGACAATACGATCAAAAAGACCCGCTTGGCACTGCAGGAATTGGTACAAATGCAGACTGTTTCAGAGAACTCATAATTTACGACAAGATACAGTATTTTCCTATCAGACAAACAGGGTTGGAGGTGGACAAATAAGAATGTGCTTTTCTGAATTCAGTCTTGGTAATTAGTGTAGCTTCAGCTGTGCACAAGAATAGCAAGGAGGAATCAAAAAAAAAAAACAAACCAATTTTCCTCAGTCTCTCCATGCAGAAGAGAATTTACCAAGGGTTGCTGCTCTTTCAGTTTTGCATTTTGATCTGGATTCCTCTGTCCTTTCACATCCAATTTGGAGCATAATTTTTCATTGCCATTCCGAGATGTGGCAGCAATCAAGTGGAAAGAGAGGCCAGTAGCCACAGTAAATCACAAGTGGGGAGTAATTAACTCGTCTGTAATTAACCATGTATCTGGCAAGAAGTTTTGGCATTTTGCAACTAAAGTAGAGGGGAAAGGGAAAACCCACATGTGCAGTGTAATTATTGATTATCACCTCAAACAGAATTTGTTATTTGAGTATATAGGGGTTTTAACAAGAAGGCAGATGATCCAGTGCTCAGGAAAGCCTCATGCTAAACAAACAGGATAATTTTGTCACTCAGACAGCTGAGGACTTTCTGTGGAGCCAGGGCACTTGCCTCCCAAACCTTTGCACTGCCTTACCCAAACCTGCAGGCTTCCCAAATGCCCAATAGAAGTGGCATTTCCAGGAATTTCTGGAACAGCTTCCACAGTGCTCAGCAACCCCGCTATGGTTTGTACCTGCATGAAAAGCACAAGCAAAACCACTCCGGAAGGAGCTGCATACCAGGAGACCTCGTATCATCAGGGCTTACCCCAGCCCAGCTCCGAGAGTGAAGCCTCCCCTTAGACATTCTCTCAAGAGAGGTAAGAGGTATCCCTGGGTTGGAGCCCCTCGGCTGACCCTAATGTCAGTCGATACCACTGCAAATGATCTCTGCACGTCGGAGTGGGGCTTCACGCAGAGCAGCACAGAGAGAGGCCCCAAACATTCCCCGCGCTGCAGTTTACACAGCCCTTTCTACTGATGCAAAGCAAGAAAACAAAGCAAAGCTGCCTAATCTGAATGGTGCTACATGCATTTCACATTTATTTTGCACTGCCACAACTGTGGTTGTACAAATACCTCCCATGCAAGCAGGAGAAAAAGGACACAGGTGAACACAGCATCCCTCAGCATCCACAGCATAAATGCAATGCACAATAACCATCAAAATGCAAAGAGTGGATAAAGTTCCGAAGAACAACTTATTACCACTGCTGACCTCCCAAAAGACTGAAATGTAGAGAAATAATTGGGTCTACATAAGCCAAGCTTAGAGCTGCGAAAGACAAAAAAAGAAGTTGTTTAGATGCTAATTAATCCTATAAAAGTACAAGAAATAGTGATTTGTGTCACTAAACTGCAACCCAGATGCTTCTTGGTGCTCCATGCTCAGCTTAGAAAATAACAACAAAAGCAGCTGAGTACTCACTGCATTATTAGAAGTAGTTTCATTTTATCATGATGAAGAGAGAGAGAAGTCTTTCTGCCCTGATACTCCACGCTATTGCAAGGCTGAAGACTTCTCTCCTGCTTGTACTTTAAACACCAAAAAAGGGCTGCTAAACTCTAAGGGAAGCTGAAAGTAACCTAGAAGTAACTGCACAGGAAAACTTAGTAGGGGCCCCTGCTGGATCCAACTCTCCATTTGAATATAGATGTTTTCAGACCTTCAGACCCAACACAGCCACATTGAAAACAGATGGGCTACTGATACCTGGAAGAAACATTCCTCTCTGCTGTTAGGGGAATATTTTGACTTTTGCTCCCAGGGTTTAAGACCATAATTCACCTCCTGCTTGCAGAGAAGTTAATAATGTATTGAATGACTGATATAAGAAATGGATCATTGCTGTGTATTGCTGGGGTTTCAGATCTGTTTGTTCTGCAGAGCCTTTTGTTCTACTATTTATAAGGTGTCAGGGTAAACTATGTTTTGCAGGGAAGCACTTAAAAGCATTTGTGAAAAACTCGGTGAAAATATCATCGTTTCAGGAAGGACTTTCAAATAATCTGCTCATTTTAGTTTCTCAGTAATTACTTAGGATAATTACTTAGACTGTTTACAAGAGACTAAGAGATTAAGAGACTAATGAGATTAAGATCTCATTCTTCTGCAGTCTGAATGATCTTAAGCAGCTTCTATTTCCTCCTCCCCCTCCCCCCCCATTTTGTTTTCTATGATAAAAATTTTGGTAAGATATATTCAAGAAACAGAACTTAACAGTGTTCCTTTTCACTATGGAAAGAGCTGTGATGAGCAGAGGGGGAGAACTGGATGACTAACACTCTCTCCCAATGACACTGGAGCAGCCGAGACTCCCAATCCGGCCTGCGGCTCAGCCAGAGCTTCCCGGTCGGAGGCTCCCAGAGCGCACCCGGCAGAGCAGCTGACCAGGAAGGGGGCCGGTCTGATTCATTATGACAAACCTCAGGGGCAGCCCAAGGAGTCTGACAGCAGCCAGGCTGATCTGCGAGGCCAGGACTTTGCAGGATGACCACGAAGGATTGATGCCAAAAACGTGCCACGGTGTCAAGCTGGGACTGCGGGCGAGCGGCGCTGGTGCCCGCTAAGCCTGACATGTGAGCCAAGCTGTGTGTGAACTGGTCACCGCCTGCTCGGGGCTCACGGTCCAGGTAGGCTGGTGTAAGCTAGAAGACCAAGAACTGCAGCATCTTCATGTGCTTGATTCAATGGCAGGACCACCATGATAGCTGGTCCCTTACTTGGCATTTTGGAGCATCATTCACCTTGGGCAAAACTGATGGCCATTTCTTTTCAGAATGTGACTTTTAGTATGTAAAAGCAGCATTTCAGCACTCTCTTCTCAGCCCTGTTCTGCACTTCATCACCCCCAACCACTTACAGCGGGAATACAAAATCTCAAATGAATTTATCTGGAAGGCTAAAAGAGAGGACTCCACTGATTTCTGTGCCTATTTGCTCTAGTAGTGAACAGGTCCCGACATTGGGGCATTTCATCCTACGTTACACAGCAAAAGTCAATGAAATTAAGGCTAGACACTAAGGCTTTAGGTCTTTCCCTTGTCATCATCAAACATTCAACTATATTTTCCTCCCAAACTCTTATTCCCCATGAAGAAAAGATACTTCCCACCTGTAGTTCAGCAGGTTCTATAGCAAATATTTATACATGCCAGTGCATTTTGGAAAGCAAGCACATTATCACAAAGATTAAAATAATGGAAATTTCTGCACGTTGAGCAAATAACTTAATGCCTTGATTCAGAAAGATGCATCTAGTTAAATTCAGGCTTAGGCTCTCCCTTGTATTGATGAATTTAAGTGTGTGCTTAAGTGCTTTCCTGAAGCAGGGCTTAACACATGGAAAACCTTTTGAAACAAGACGACTGAAAACCAAAGAACCTTGACAGATGCTATTTAAATCTTCAACTAATCCCATTTGCTCGAATATTTATGAGATTCCTTTCAATAGCAGAAACAAGGTTACTCTAAATAACTGAAGAGAATAAGTTTACTGATAGCAAAGAAAATTCATTTTATAAATTCAACCTGACTTCAAATCCCACCCCCATCTTTTTTCCAAGGTAGTAGGTTACTTGACTCCACTTTGCTCTATTAAGCAGTCTCTAATTAGAGCATCCATCAGATCTCTTCATAGAGCCCAGCAGGAAGAAATATCTATTCATATCATTGCATCTAAATCAAGCAGACCTACAAGAAGAGACAGAGAGCACCAGAACAAAATAAGCTGTCATTTAAAAACCAAAAACATACTGCCAAAGAGTAAAGAAGTCCCCAAACTTAACAAAGCTACTATGACAGCTTAATTTATCTGAGTAAATGATACAGTAATTTAGAATAAATCTTGAAAGAATGTGACATGTGGAATTAATAGAGTGTATGACAGGGAGGCAATCAGAGGTAAAAAAACCACAACTGCTAATGCGTTTACAAAGACAGAAACACACTAAACTACTCTTATTAACCCAGATATTGTTAAGTAAATACTCTCACAGTGTTTGTCCAAGTGCTAAAATGTTTACAGCAAATACAGAGCTTTGTGAAAATAAATCATCTTATTCAATAAGTACTCTTGGGGGGAGAAGGAGGAACGCCCCAGCAAAGGGAGATAATCTGAACATGACCTGCAAGCTAGGAGAAAAGCCAAACACGTTGCTGCTGATGCGTGGTCTCAGCTCAAAACAAGCAGAGGCCTGGGAAGAAGTCACAAGCCCAGCACTAGAAGAGCAGGAGGTTTTGGCAGGACTCAACAGCAAAGACTGCCCCAGTGTATCTTTTTGCTTTGTATTTTTTTTTTCCTTTCTTCTTTTTCTTCTCCAGGTATTTTCTTCATTTGTTGAGTTCTGTTATGTATTTGGCACAGTAAAATAGTGTCAATTCTAGAAACGGTAGCTCTCAGGCTGATAGAATCTGCTTACATTCAAGTCATTTTTACACCTGCAGTGATTTTTCCATGCATTTCCATCCTACTAGGACTTGACACAGAAGAAATTTAGCCCAAGAAAAGTTTCTCTGTTCTTCATTTGATAACTAAAGTTTCAAAGACCTGTACATCTACTAAAGGCTTAACGCACTTATTTAGTCAAGCCCTGCATTATCAGTTATTAGCAGTTAGAAAGAATGGAAATAGGACCAGATTTGCAGACGCAAGCGCCTACATTTCAGCATGCAAGTGCTGCAGAATGTGAGCGCTCTCAACCTTTGCGAAGTGAAATCCTTGATGTTTAAACACTGACATTCCCTTTGCAATGTCAAATGGGTATCTCTGCCTTTTGTGAGGACTCAAATTCACAAACAGAATGCAAAAATGGTATTTATCACAATGAGCTGGAGCAGAAAAAAAGGGACATGAAGCAAAAATGCAACACAATACCAAGAAAGGAAAGAATATACATACGTGTCACATTAATAAAAGACTTTAGGAAGAGGGAAAAGCGTCATAAAAAGCCTAGGCTGTGGGCACAGTAAAATCAGTGAACAGGATTAGATAAAAAGCTTAAGAAGATAATAAAAATAGTTTATTCAAGAAATAAAAAAAAGAAAAAGGGGACAAAGGGAAAAGTAATTCACATTTTTAGCTGAATGGACAATGGGAAAGGTATTGAGTTCAGCTAAACAGAATTACACTTTGTTACCTTCTATACTCCAAAAAAACATTCCAGGCCATTGTGTGTGAATTCACAGAAATCCTAATATTTCTAATACTGAACACTGACATTTCAGAAATATTGAGATTTAAATATATAAAAATATTACTGCACGTAAACAGCAACAGCTTCTTTTTGCATTTACAAGTCCAGCAAAGATCCAATCTAAGCCCGATGAAACCAAAGGCAGACATTCACTTAAAGCCAGTAAAACTGAGGCCCTCACATTCAGTTCACGGATGGATATGTATCACGGTGTGCAAAATCGGATCTGAAGGCATTTCTTGTGTAGAACGACTTCGAAGAAAGATCTACAGTGACTCTACAGTCATAATGCATATAGCTAGCATGAAAAAATACAATTTGAGAGCCACACCAGAGTCACTTAATTGTGAAGTGGAACAACCACCTATCTCTATCTTCTGGACAAAACGATGACCCAAGCTAGTGCAGGTAACATCTTACTGCTAGAGCAAGCAGCAGTGTTTGGTGGAGGAAGGATCCCGAACAGCTCAGATCTGCCTGCCCAGATGCTGGCAGCACCACCAGCACGCTGCCTCGAGCGGCAAGGCCCCGTTAACATCACATGTGGGAGGGCAGCTCAGCCCTCACGGCCATACCTGATGCCCTACCTCTAGCTGAGCTCATGCACGAGCCCCAGTTAAAGCCCCTCCATAGCACAGGCACATACAGCGTCTGTAAGAACAGCCTTGTGTAGTGTTCACTCTTCACGCTGGTTACTAGCATATTGCCCTGTAATATCCAGGAATAACTCAACGCAAGAAAACAAGAAACCCAAAGCTCTTTGTGTACTTGTTCAAAATTTCAGGTTCTTGCAAGGTGGTATTCATTTGGAACAGCACATGCTGTGTTCCACAAGGGATAACAAGGGGCTCGGTGGCAAGCCAGCCGAGCAAAACAAGCAACAAAAAAAGCCCCTGCTCCAAGGGCTTGTAAACAGAGCAGAGCACGCACGCTGTTCCAATAGAGGATCAGATTATGGGGAGAGAAAGCACACATCGAGCTTGCCTAAGTGCTCAGAAAGGCAAGAGGAAGGGAGTTGGATGCACCCAGCCCTAATGGGCAAATTCTGTGCATGCGACGTGGCCTCGCAGCGACAGCCATGGGTCTGGGGCCACTGACAGACACCTCTTGCGGGGACACGCTGCTCGGCTGCACGGGAGAGGCTGCCAGGATCAAAGCCGGGTGCAGGAACCAAACGTGCTCCGAGCAGGATGCTTTGACACTGCGTTTCTCGAGCTTAACCTTAAGCACTTGGAAAATGAACTACGCCACCTCACTAAAAGAGAAGCACTTCATGAGGAACCGCTCTTCAAACAGGAACTTCACATCTGATCCTTGTTTTGGAAGAGACCTCCAAGAACAATTTCCAAATTTACAAGCCCTTAGAGACAGGTTTCAGGCAGAGAAGCCACTCCTGGCGCAACATGCTTTGTAACTTCACACCCTTCTTTGAAACAGTCAGTCCTGGATACTAACATTTCATAGGTAAATTAACAGCAATCACCACAGAGGTCAGAAAATCCAGGGCTTCCTTTCAAGTGGGGAGGATAAGTCTTAATGATCTAGCACTGAGGCTTTAATTTCAGGACAGAAAAGTGCTTCAAGAGACACTAATTATAATTAAGCATTTTTTTTTCCAGATGTGACTGGCACTCATTCCTACTCAGTTCACAGAATCCCAGAATGGTTGAGGTTGGAAGGGACCTCTAGAGATCATCCAATCCAAACGCATGCTCCAGCAGGGACACCCAGAGCATAGGTCACAGGTTGCATCCAAGCAGGTTTTGAAGATCTCCAGAGGAGACTCCACAACCTCTCTGGGCAGTCTGTCCCAAAGCTCTGTCACCATCACAGGAAAGAAGTTCTTCCCTCTCCCAGAGCCCTGTCTGCTCAGCCTTGATGCAGCCCAGCTCTCACGCTGGCCCTGGGAAACAGTTGATTCATTTTGGAGTCATACTCAAGCCCACTAAGGTATCTCTCTCAGCCAAGTTGTTTATTCAAGGGTAGGGAGAACCAAACAACACTGGCTGGTCCTCCTCTTGGGGTGGGTCAGAGAACCAAGACCCAAGTCAGAGACTGAAACACAGAGCCTCTGAGACACCTGCCTGCACTTAAACTCACCCAAGAGATGTCAGCTTCAGGCATTTTGGGTTGTAATACATTTTTACATAGTGCCTGCACATTGATTTAGCTATGCATCGCTTTATGGCCAAGGGTATCTTTAAACCTTAATGGCAGGAGAAGAAACCGCAAAGGAAACCACATTGGGAAATTACTTCTTCACAGATTAACATATTTTATTCCTGCTACTTATACAAGCTCTTTGCAGTGGAAATTGCTCCTCAAAGCATTTGCTTGGGAGAAGCTTGGCTAAATTTTGTTTATAAAGCCTAGGTGGGAATTGAGAGAAGTGCAATAATAGCCTCCTGAATAGCAATTCAAAAGTTTATAACCACTGGGTCCAATAGCAAAAATGTATTAGTAGTCAGAATTTCTTTCATTCATTTAAAAAAAACCGTAGTAAGAGTTTAATTTATGTATATCAGATAAATTAAAAGAAACAACTTGTAAGTTCTTTTCTGGACTGGAGACCCTGAACAGCAACGTTTTGACTAAAGACCAGTGTACCAGTGGCCTTTTGCAAGTCTCCCTTAGAGGAATACTCTGGATCAATCTCCATCTACCAGCACCTTCCACATCACTGTGGTCATATACAACTCCAAACGTGATGCGATGGCTTGGTCTCGCACACAGAGTTCCCATGCTATTTCCTCCAATAAACTTAACCAAAAAGGTTAGGTTGGTAAGGCTGAAAATATAAGGCTTGCAAGAGTGAGCTCTGACACGGGCAATGAGCAGGTACTCGCAGAGGCAGCCAGCGAGTCCCTGCAAAGAGACGGCTGCTGAGCACAACTGCAACAAGCTCTGGGAAAGAAGGGGTTTATGTGACAGATCTTGCAGGAGGTCAGGACTGAATTTGAATATTGTCAAGTTTGAAAGAATTATTAACATTTCCCTGTCCTTACCCTGTTATATTCAGCTACCAGTTAGCCTCTGGCAATCTTGTTTCCCCTATAAAAAAAAAAAATTCAGGAAAGAGATGGGTGAGATCGGAGGCAAGATACTACACATTCCCCTTGCCCTGCCGACACCGCTGGAGTCAATGGAACTACTTGCACACATCTGACAAATGAGATTAAGTTCTTCCTAATGCTGTTAGCCTGACATGAGTACGTAATCTCAAACCTATTAGCTTGAATGAGAACCCCTAAATCTAGAAGAATCATCAAAGCATCATTTGCCCTGATGTCAATGCACCCAAGAGCCCACATGTGCAGACACTGGCCTCTGCCAAACCCTCCTCGACCGTCTTCACAGCATCCCAGCGGCGGTGCAAGCTTGGGGGAGAGTCTCCTTGTGGATGGTTTCCAAAGGAATTCGTGTGGAAAAGGGCTGCTAAGACTAAAGGCTTTGATTCTTTTTCTGTTCTGACAGCTCTGTTCACAGCTGGTTCCTTATTCCTAAAACAGGAAGTAATAAGGAGAAGTCCTCTCCAGACTGAGCATCAAAAGCAGCACACACACACATGTATGAACACACACCACCATGCAATCAGCACCCTGTTCTTCAGAAAACAGTAAGAATCTTTCCTGTGGATAAAAACAGTCTTTGTAACAATTCCCCATTTCTTCCCAGTTTTATAAGAGCATATACCACTCATCTTGCCTTGTATGCGTTTCGGTAATTTTATAACACATCCATTTTCTACACTGGGCAAAGCAGTCCCCTTACAACAGAAAAGCATGAACTGAATTGTACTCAATTTATTTCTGTATAGTATCTCTCACATAAAGCATCGTAAAGTGTAAAGGCTATAACAACACCATTTATCCAATTCTTTAAAGTGTTATATTCAGCTTCAGAACTCTTAAAAGCCATATTCGAATAGGACAAAGTATGGTTCTTATAAAAACTCTTTACAGAAAACCTGCACCATCCTCCTTTAAAAAAAATAAAATGTTTTACCAAAACTTTTCCACAGAATGTCTTTGACTTTCAGAGGTGCTCAGCAACCCAACTTCCGAAAGACTCTTAAACTTGTGCTGAAGAAAAGCAGATTAAGATTTATATACATTGAATCAGATGAAAATGATTATGAGATAGATCATTATTTCAGCAGGTACAAGTTCAACACCTTACAGGTGTTAGATTCAAGGAAAATGCATAGAGCCTATTGTGAAGACCGGGGCTGCTGTACACTGTATGACCACCCCTGTGCCATTCCTGCCATCCAGAATATTTCACTGAAGTCAATATCTGAAAGCAAATCTTGGAGCTGCCCTAAGGACACCATCATCCACATAACCAAGACCAAGAAGATCCAAATAGGAAAGAAAAGGGGGAAGAAAAAAAATATAGTACCAGATTAGCCTCTTTTTTCAGCTCTGCTGAAAACAGTTTGGGAGAAGGAACTGGCATCTATTAGCAGGATTGATGCACAGGTCTTCCTAAGGCCTGTTGAATTGCTGTGGATAATTGTGGAGTAATAAAGTGCACAAATCCACTGCAATCTCTAATCTTCAGTGTCTGATCCACAATTACAAGAGCAGGCCATGGCCTCAGGAGCAAGAGAAACGGCAGATCCAGTGACTTTGACACTTATCCATTAAGAACTCCCATATTTCCGCTCTCCAGCTGCGCTGGGAAATGCCAACAACCTCATCCAGCAGGCTAGAATAGACTAGAGTTTCTTAAAATATTTAACATGCAATCCTTGATCTGGACACACATCCACATTTTTAATAAAATAGCTTCACCTTGGAGGAACAACCACCATCTCCCCTGCATGCCCTCTATAGCACCCTGCACTCCCTGGAAACACCAAGGAGCAGCTCAGCAGCTCCACAATTGTACCTGATGTGGAGACGCAGAAAGGACAAGCAAGAGGCTCTGCAGTTATTCAGGGGCCTCCCCTGGGCATCCTTCTCTGTTGTCACTGGTGGCTGGCCTGGCCACTCAGGATGAGCAAAGTCAGTGTCTTCGCAGACCCTTAGATTAACTAAAAAGGTGAGCAGGAAAATGCAATCGCTTCTCCCTTCCAACGCAAGGGCCCTAGCCTGGCACGTGCCACAGATGCACGTGCTGCATCTAGGCCTTGCCCCTATCTGAGGGGGAGAGATGTTGTGGGGAGCCTGTGGCCATGAGCACAGCCATGCTGCCAGCCCAGCTGCCTTGCTTCTGGCCACCACAGCAGCAGGGTAATGAGCCAGAGGACACACTAGGAGACCTTCAATGGTACCAAATCATCGACAACTGGAGCCAGACAGGATAAAGCTGGGTGCAGAACAGAGTCCCAGCCAAGCAGCAGAATATCAGATGGCTGAACAGACTCCCAGGCTGAGAAGGCTTAAACAAGAATGGAAAGACACAGTCTTACTCCAAATATAGACAAAATGTTTTCTCTTCAAGTATTCAGACATTTGTGTTCCGTAACACTTTAATAGATTTAATTATGTTTTGTTCTACCATGTATAATAATATCTGCTGCTGAAAGCAAGGGAAGATTTTTCTCTGAAAGAACTGTGCTGATAGCAGCGTTCAGGGGGATTAGCTGCATTATCCCGGACATCTTTAATATTAATACTGTGTAGTCAAGGTCCTTTATTTTTCTAAAGGCACAAAAAATTGCACGAGTAGAAGAATACACAGTAGGTTCAGTCACAATTGTTCTACCACTTCCAGTGTCACAAGAACAGAAATATCAAGAATATCCTTCGTTTTAACATACAGGTCATTTTTTTTTCAAAGTTATCTTTGGGCAGGTCACATTTACATAATAATATTCATTTGCCCTGTACTGTTTGTCATTTCTAATTAAACTGTGGCCTGCCATGAGATGGCAGCACACTCATAGCTAGCTACACTGGAAAGGTGACTATGCAGGGAGGAAAGTGCAGCTGGGAGCCTGCATCTGGACTGTGTCCATGCAACTTGCAACTGAAGCACAAATCCATTTTACATCAGAATAGTTTAAAATGTAAGCTCCTCAAAACATAGTGGTTCAGTGTTTACACAACAGGACAGCTTTTCTTCTTTGACCAGGAAGAGGTTTCCATCAGTATTATTATTGCAGAGCTTAATCCAAATGTCACACAAGCCTTCCGAGGCCTGGAGCCAGCTGGTAGGAGACAAAGTGAGTCTGTAAAGGGGAGACAATGCAGAGCAACACAAGCTTCCAACTTTGGACCAGGCCCTTCATAGAGAATAAATTATATTCCTTGTATCTTCAGAATTTCATAGACAGAAAGGGTCATAAAGTAGTTACAAGGTCAAGGCTAATCCATGTCTAAGAACCTGCACAGCATAAACTGCTGTAAACAGAACATTAGAACTGCCCCGCTCCCTGTGCAACCAAGGGCAGGGTGGCAGCAGCAGGAGCACAGGAGTAGGGGGCCCAGCTCTACCAGCTGCACTGGTGCTTGCCACTCTTCGGAAGTGCTAGAGCTAAGCTTAGTTCTAAGCAGGTATTTGAGGCAGAGTAACAAGGTAACTGAACATTTCCTAATGTCAAGAACAAGGAGCAATAAGTAGCACTGGAGGCCCATGTTACAGTTCATTCCGTCTGCCTCAGAAGCACAAATCGTCCTGGAATGACAGGCTCTGAAGTAGCAGCTTGGGGACAATCCCAGGGTACTCTATTAATATACTATTCAAGGCACATAAATGCTAAGGAAGAAACTGCTGCAGTGATAGCACACTGCTATTTTTCTTTATTGATTATAACGAGAACCTCATGCAGAGAGTCTTTGAAGAAGCAGCAAGAGATGTTTCGTTACTCTCCTGCTGTAAAGCAGAGCTGACAGTATCACTGCCCTTCCTGCATTTTTTGTAGAGAGTTTAATTTTACATGTTACTTGGAAATAAGCATAATAACCAGAAGCATCTTCTCCGAATGGCTCCCTTGTTGGTTGACAACTGGATTTGCAGAAATTGCCTCTTGTCTCCAGGGGCTGGTCAAGCCCCTCGGCAAGGAAGAGCCTGGCCCCTCCGCAGGATCTCACCTTCCCGGCCTCTCCGGAGAGGCTCCGGAGACCCAGGATGAGCGTCGCAGTGGCAGCTCATTCCTCCCCACTCGGCAAGCTTTGCTTTTTGCCAAAGCTGCTCAAAGAAAGAACCTGAAAGGTCAGATTTCCCAGCACGTGCAGAACCCAAAAGGCCAGAGATCCCGGCAAGTGCTTTTCAGAACATGATGAATATCTATTTGAATCTTTCATCTTGGAAACTCCTCTTTGCTACGTTTTCCATAGACTGTCAAGGCAGAACTGATATTCAAACACTAACTTCCCGGGTGGGCAGAGAAAACAGGTTCACCATTCTGTGCAACCGCAAAGCGCAAACCTCGACAATCGATGAGAAGCATTAAAGTGTAATTACGCCACTTTATATTGCAATCCCATAATTGCCTTAGTAATTTTCCCAAAGTAATACAAACAGCCCTTTTAGATATTCAAGCAGCCAGTCTCCAGATAGGATCATCCAAGACTATAGCCCTGAATCAATAATCAAAAAAAGCAAAAAAATTCAGACCAAAACAGGGTTTGGTCTCATTTTTTGCCAGTGCAATACAGCCAGCCAATAACTTGCACTTCCACTTTACAGCTATAAAGTATTTTATATGATTTCATTTTTACTGGAAGAGATCATTTTGCAAAATAAAGGCTACATTTTAAAGCCAAGGACCTCCCAGTCTAAACTCCCACAATACACAGACTATCTCAATCATTTTTCACACCAGTAATTTAAGTTTCATTAAAGAAAAATAGGCATATGTGATTGATTTTTCTCACCTACAAGAGCATGAGATTTGTATTCACTAGAGGACATGGCATGCACAGCTTTACTGTTGCGCTACAGAATATCTGATTTTGTTTAGCTGAATCAATACTTCCTGCAAAAAAAAAAAAAAAAAACCTCAAATACACACAATATCTGCAGAAACACCTACCAAGAATGACACAGCCCAGGAAAAGGCAAATAGAGCCCGACAGGCTTCCAATCATCAATTATATTGTGATCCATTTACATGACACTGAGCTTGAGCTCAGAGCCTGCAGTCTCCGAGAGCTGTTCCTGCAACTTTAGCAGACTTTAGGTAACGTTCTCCTTTCCTCCCTTTATCTGGGGATTAATGCGTGTCCTCTTATGCAAGTAGCACAAGCAACTCTGGTTATTTTAATAGATTTTTCTTCACACACGTTCCCCATACCATGTCATCATGCTACTGAAGCTTCACTAACACAAAATCCATCATGATGCAACATGATAATTAGGCCAGAGCAGTGGAGCACAATGATGCACTGTATTATTACACTGTCATATCACTTCCTCCTCCTGAGATAAACTTCAGCTCATCTGAAATGTCTCTTTATCGGCTTCTGCTTCAAGAATATTTCCCTCTTCTCCCTGAGCATTCATCAAATTTTGTTTTGAAACGCATTCCCTCAAAAGGCATAGGAAGTTCTTTACAATAATGAAAACATATGATCTTAAACAAAGAACAAACAGTTGAAGCCTACATGTTCGAAAAAGGTTCCTAATTTAACCTTTTGGAAAGGAATGGGAATGAAGGTAGAATAGATTATAAAAAAAAAAAAAAAATCCCCAAAAGGCAGAAACTTACAGTAGCATCTTCTCTTCATGCTACTCTTTTCCTATCTAGGAATATAGCTTTCAAATACAGCATACTGGCTTGTTTTGTTGAAAATTTGCCTTTTCCACGGGACACCAGTTTCAGCTATTATCACTAATTACTAAAGTTCCATTAATAAATATTTTATTATTTTTTTCCTTGCAAGTCACAGATGAGGAGAGGCCCAGTTGCAATCAAACCAAATGTAATTTCTTATTGAGAGTCCTCCTCTTCTGTCCATTTCCAGCAAGCATACACTGCTGCACAGAGTCAAAAAATATGTTTTCCAATGAGTAAATGTTGGACCAAAAAACAAATATTAAGGGTCAAAAGAGAAATCTGTAGTCAGAAACTCTAGAATGGGTTTTTCACTGAAATTTTAATCATTTTTTATCTCAAAGTGGCAATTTCATTTAAGAAGGAATCACATTTAAGAATTATATAACCTCCAAATAAAACAGTACATTTTACTGAGCTCCAAATCATCATTTCTTAGAGTAAATTATGGTTTTGGACCCATTCTGCCTGCACTGCTTTATTACCTATATATCTCTAGTGCTATGAAAATCAGAATCTGCAAACATCTCTGTTTATTTACAGCAGGAAAGCTCCCTGCAATATCTGAGGCAGCAATCTCCTATGCCGCAAGTTTAGGAGATGAAGTTGGGCTTTAACAATTCATTGATTTTAAGGACAGATTTTAAGGCTGGAAGGGATCATTTGATCATTTACATCCATTTTTTCAACCTTTGAATGGCTCTGTATCCCCAGAAAAGCTACAGAGCATGAGCAAAAGCAATGTCCGCAGCTGCTCAGTTAATCGATTGTCAGAATGAAGAAAGGGCAGCAAATGCCCACGCGGCAGCAGGACCTGCCCCTGCTCCGGTCTGCACGGGACCTACACAAGGCCCAGCAGCCTGTGAGGAGCACAGGGCTCCCACGGGCCCTTCCACTGCGCTCTCCCTTTCTGCCATCTCCGGGGCAGGTAGACCTACATATCTAAAAGCCTCTCCCAAAACAGCTCGAGTCTGGGGTTGCTGGCATTAATGTTGTGGGAAGGGAAGGAGAAGAGCAATGAGTGAGGGCCAGAGCGGGCGCTTCTGGCTGCCCAGGATGCCGGAAAGCATCTCCTGGATATCTGAGATGTCCAGGGATTCTGATAGCCAAGAAAGCTATGACAGAAAGCATCTCCTTACCAAGGCGCCTGCTTCAGAACCTAATTTAAAAACTCCCTACAAAGCACTTCCTTAAGCCAGTATCTAATGCCCTTTAAATAGGCAGGATGGAAGGCAAGACAGATGAGGAAGAGGTGCAGTGTTAATAAGTCAACGGCGTGTGTCAGTTCCGAGAGCTGAATCAAGGTTATTGAGCTCAAACATCGATGTCTCCTGCAAACACACTATGAGCTCTGAGGAGGCTTCCCCACCTGCCAAGCACCTTCTGCATTTACACGCTCCCCAGGGCTCCCTAGTTTTATTTTGGGGACAAGAATGCGTTTTATGTGACACTATCCATCTGCAGCAGGTTTTGCTGCAGCCAGTGAGGAACAGGTAGCGCGGCACAAATTCACCCACATTCCCGCCAGCAGCGCCCACCTCGTCGCCAAGGCTCAGGAGAGCAGAAACCTTCCACACAGAGGGGAACAGACCAACCCAAATGAATTAATCCAAGTCCAGCACAGTCAGTGGGAATCTCAGAGGAAATAGTTAAATGCTGCTGGGCCATGAGTGGCAGCCATGAAAGCCCACAAGGGATTAATAACTCTGCAAGTTAGAGAGACCACTTCAGAGTGCTGAGAAATGAACATAAAAGTATGATTTTACAGGGCTGGCTAATCAATATTTTGAGCCTAATCTTGATTTATTTTTGCTGTTTTCTCAGGTATAGCAGATAAAGTTGGTTGAACATAGCTAAACACCAGGCGAACAGAGTAAAGCCTATGAGGCACTGCCAAAAGGTTCTTCCGAATAGCTGACAAATGTTCTTGTCCCCTCCCATGACGTATGACATATGGTATAATCACTGACAATTAGCCTGAAGTTAAAGCAGCCCAGTGTTACGGACATACTTGAACAATTTTAGAGGAATACTGGGCTAAAAGAAGCAAAATGAACTTTTTTTTTCCTCTCAAAAAGCAAGAGTTCTTTACAGCTGCACGGATGGACAAGAGGTTCTAGTGCAGCAAGTGGCACTATTCCATAAACCCACATTCAAGAGAAGAGACATCAGTCCACATCCCTCCAAAACAACCACAGACAAGCTACAAGAAGCAGCACTAAGACTAGACAATAATCCATCCTTTTAAGGGTTGATCCAAGGATGAGCCCACCATAGAGAAGAGTCTTCCCACACTACTACAAGTGGTTTATTTATAAGCAGTTTTCTTCTTGTATTTCCTCTTAAGTTTTCCCAGAGCTACCAGTCTAGGTGAACAGTTGACATTAACTCAGAGCTTCCATGTGCAGGATCCAACTGCACAGCACAGAAACCTTTCCTGCATCTTACATACGCAATGGATACTATTAAGCCACAAGAAGTATTGCCAGCTTTTCCTGCATGTATACACACTCTTGCTGCTTTTTCATAACAAGTGCTTTACAGACTGCAAAATAAAATCTCCTAGACTTCAGTTTCTCATCTTCATGCAAAGGCTAGACAATTTATTGTAATGGAGTCATAGGTCTGTGATGAATAGAAAGGAATTATCACAGAAATATTTAAGGTTGGAAGGCAGCTCCAGAGATCATCCAAGTCCAACCCACTGCAAACGCAGGGTCACCTAGAGCATGTGGCACAGGATTGTGTCCAAGCACCTCTTGAATAGCTCCAGAGGAGGAGATTTCATAACCGGCTGCCAAAGACCTGGTTAATCACATAATTATTTGGCAAGCACTTTAAGAAATATTTCTATCCCAAGCAAAGTTGCTACTGGAGCCTTTCCATTACTTAGATTTTCAAGTTAACTAAGAATCAGTTAAGGACCTCAAAAGCAACCTTACTTTACACAACAGTCATCTGCAAAGAATCAAGTACAGATACAAAAACAAGTGAACAATTTGCTTCTTTTCTGATTGTACTGATGATTACAGTACTCCAGATCTGAAACTAGTGTTTGCTCACTGACTGCTGCTGCAGACTGAGCAACAGAACTGCAGAAGGGGGCACCACTAGT
Organism: Nothoprocta perdicaria; assembly: GCF_003342845.1. Lineage (NCBI taxonomy): Eukaryota > Metazoa > Chordata > Aves > Tinamiformes > Tinamidae > Nothoprocta > Nothoprocta perdicaria. Next base: position 1,131,980 of record NW_020455710.1, read on the forward strand.
CCCTGGTCACAGTATTTTTTTTCATCCTTACCAGCTGGGGTCCAGAGAGAGGAAAACCGAAGGTTTGAAAGAAGCAAGTCCTACCTTTGCTGCCCGCTTGCTTAGTCTGGCACGTTGCCTCCAAGAAGGACTGCCGAGCAGAGCCCAGCTCAGGCAAGTCCCAGCAGCTCCCCCGTGCACGGCAGACACCCCAGGCAGAGCATGGGCTGCTCCTTGGGCCACCTGGCTGCTTCTGGGGGGTGAGAGGAGCTGCACCTGTGCCAGGGCCTGGGATTAGCACATCTGAAGCACCTGTGCAGCGCTTTCCTGCCCAGACACTGTTAAGTTAAAACCCTTCAAATTAATGAAATTATTATGACCTTCAGTGCGAGAGATCTCCTATAAATAGATTGAGTTAATAATGTAATTTACAGATGAAGAATTAAGTAATTGTAAAACAAAAATCCATAGACATTTGATTAATGGTTAAACAGTTTTGCACTATGCTCTTTCATTCTTGTGTCTGAACTGCACTTGTTAATATAATTTACCATAGTTCCTCTAAGTGGACTTAGGGCATTTCAAACAGAGATACAGTTCTATTATCACCTTTCTCCACAAGCTAAATGTGGGAAAAAGAATTCCATGTAAGTCTCTACAAATTCCTTATCTAATCCATCATAAAGTTATGCATATGCTATCAGTAATCCTATCAAAAGCAGATGTTCCATATTTTCATTCTGATTTACTCTTTGCATTATGTATAGCCAGATTTCGTACCAACTTGTGGTAAATGTATCTTTTGTAAGAGCAACATTTATGACAACAAATTTTTTTTTAATTTACTGCTGTAGCATCCTAGCTATTTTTCAGGGAACTGAATTTCTCTTCTTTATTGACAGGAGGCAAAAAATAAAATAATATAAAAAGGCTCCTTTTTTTAAAAAAAATTACCTGAAGGGGTTCCAAACCCAACAAGCCAAGCTTCCCAACAGCTCTGGATGTAAGCGGCTACAGCCAGGCTTCCAGACTGCAGGGAGCTGATCTTGCAGTGGAAGAAATTCTTTTCAGCTGTAGACAATTCACAAACTCAACAGACCAAGGGGTAAGCACACACCTAGTCTGTTAAAATAAAAAAGAAATTAAAAAAGACTATTCAATTGCATCCATTGCTTTGACAACTGTATAATTACATGGAGCATAAATTACATTCAGTTATCACCATGTTGCTAATTTCATTCCTTGTAAATTAGTAACGGAATGAGCTTTCATCATCACTAGATACATGGTGGTACTAACTAGAGTTGGGGTAAAGAAACTCCCATCAGCTTCACTGCTGGTCATCTATTAGGCTGATGATCAAGGAAATATAGAAGAGAGAATCAATGGAGGTCGATGCCACTACATATCACACTCCCTAAAAACAAGGACTACAACAACGATTCCGACTAGAAAGCCGTGTACAGAATGAAATCATTGTTATTACTGTGATTACTGCTGTTCTTGGTGCACTCTGCTTTTTCTGCATGTTATTAGGAAATCACTCTTAAAGCTCGGACAAGCTCTGTGGAGGACAACTTGGTAAGGAAGTTTCTATTGCATCCATCTATCAAAGTGTGGAAGGGAAACATCCCAAGCCTGAGGTTACGGATTTTCACGGCTGCAATTTCCCAGTCCCTAGTACAGGACTGATAGACAGACACTTCAATGCTTTTTTATGTTCCCCTCATTTTGGCAGGATGCATTTGTGCAGTACCAGACTGCTACTGAGGAACTCCACAGAGCTCTCCCATCTCCAACAAACCATCTTCAATCATAATGGTTGATAATTACAATTTCTTTAAGTCAATAACACTTAACTAGGCTTCACACATTACGCAAGGAAAACAAAAAACAAATCAAGAGCAGTGTAAACAGTCTGTATTTTCCAGTCCACAAAGGCAGAATAATTTCAGAAATATGTTCCAGGTTTGCCCGCTCTGCAATGGGGCTGCACTGCTAGGAAATCTAAATGAACTGCAGCTGTTCCAAACTTGGAGCTAGGAACTAGAGGCTCTAATTAACTACCCAAATTTGAGTGGGTTATGCAGCACCCTCTCTGTATTAATCACTGTCCAGCTAAAACTAATCCTGGCAGCAGAGATGATAAAACGGCAAAAAGCGGGTTCTGAAGGTTAATGTACACAGCTGTCATGGGCTGGCTGACAAGGAGGGAAAAAAGGGTCCATGTGGGATGGCCCAAGTTTCTATATAGCAAATTCTGATGTGTTTCCAGAGCTCATTTTTTTCTTGAGACAGTGGCATTGTTCCAAAAAACTCTGATCTATAGGACTACGTTTTCATAAAAAACCCTATTTCTGGGAGGGCCTGGTTGTGTTAAATATCTTAATGCACTGTTTTGAATGCCTCAAGCTTCCATCTTTCTGCACTGAGCTTACTTGTCTAAATCCAGCTCGATAGCAGCGGTGAAAGGGAAATGTTCATGTGTCTGAGCTGCAGGATTCAACTCCTGGGAAGGAAAACAAGGACTCTGTGCTAATGGGCATTATCTAACCCATGGACCATCCAGTCAAATGGTCTATATCCCTAACCTTTAGGGATATTGGCTTTCCAGATTATGGTACTGAAAATAAACAATGAATTTTTATGAATTTTCATTAAAAATGAACCAACAGAACAAGACCTTAAAGCATTTTTAACACCTACATATGAAATAGATTAGCATGTGGCAGATGTGTCCTCCAACCTCCTACTGAAATGAGTTTCATACCTCTCGTCCTGGCTACCTTCGTTTGCAGCTGGGAGCTCTCTTCCCATCTTCCAGCATATCCAGAAGAAAGGTAAGAGGGCGCATTATGAACATCAATAGGGAGGGCTGAAATTAGGCACTCACTGGTACACTAAGGAGGCCTCAGTGTTCAGTAATGAAGTAATAATCATCAAGGTAGATTAATGATTGTCTGAGAGAGTTCATCGCCTTGGGCCATTAACCCTCATGTGGTTATTAATTTTGCAAAAGACATCCTGTGCTGCTGAGGTCATTACTGCTGTTATTAACTAATAAAACATAAAATATCTGAAGTTCCCTCTCATACATATATATATTCACACACCCGTTTTCGTATCGTACGTGTGTCTAATTAAACTGGTCATTTGAAAAGTAAACGGGTAGTGTGTGGGGAGGTCACAGCACCCATAAGTGGGGTGGATTATCCTAGAGTGATAATCCAGACACTTCCAATGTCCTGAGCTATATGATTTAGTGGGACAGAAGCAGAGAGAAATAGCAGTAATTAAACTTGTTTTTTCTGACAAAGGCAGCAGTTTAGTCTACTGTAACCCGAGTTCAGATGCAAAGAGAGACTGAAATACCTTAAGTGAAGCCACGTTGTGATTATCAACAGTCCTTAATTTCTTGCTAATACCACTGCTGGCAATGGGTTGTACTATTTCAAAGCTGCAGAAAGGAAAAATTTTAATGGTGAGGATCTTTTGAAACATTTAATTGGTTAGTGAGTAGTCCAAGTGCCTCCACATTGATGCAATTCTGTTGAGGTGCTGGTCCAGATCAACTTAAGCTTATGGAAGGTTCACGTGCTGTGGTGCTACCTTACCAGCACCCCCAAATATTCCCTTCCAAACCTTGGATCATGGTCAGCAGCTGACTGAGCACAACTCACCTCTCCTTTGGGGGGTTTTTCTCTGCTCAGCTCCCTCAACGAGCTCACTACACTCTTGCCAGGGCACAAGGCAGGGGCAGAGAGGAGCAAGCTGAGAGCACGAATCAGAGCAGGACCAGGGCAGCTCTAACTCGGGAGAGCTTAAACTGCCACCATGCCTCTCCTAGAGCTTGCTGGTACTGAGCTACACATTGAGTTCCAAGAAAACTTGTCCTAGCTGAGGACTCGGCAGGGGAAGACAGCAGATACAAATTTGGTCACACATTTCTGCTGGAGGAGGACACAACCCAAAGCTGCTAGTGACACAGCTTGATTTGTTAAAGAGCTTTTGGCCTCTGCTGCATTTTCATTTGCAATTCAACTAAGCGTGAGAACCAGGATGGATATCACTGCACCAAGGAAGATACAAGTCTTCTCTCTGAAAGTTCACCAAACATAAACAAGAGTAGGGGCAGACAGAGAAAAATGAAAAGCCCTCAAGCTGTTTTTCCACCATGGGCTGTGTCCAAGGAGCTAATGTCACCAAGTTAATCCGGAAGAAAAAACATCCTCCTGAAGTCATCCTGCATGAAACAGTCTCACCACTCTTATGGTCTCACCACTCTTCATTTTCCATTTGTTTTCATTCCTGATTCAGCCTTCTGCATATAGGTCACCTTTACACTTCCTCGGCACTAGGAAATAGTCTGCTGTGAGTGTTATTTGGTACCTTTCAGTGCAGAAATTACTTCGACAGCACTATAGAGATGGCAAACGAAAGACTGTTAGAAAGTCCCGAATGCTCCCAGTGAAACTTGATTGTTGACATGACGACATGAACGTTGGGTGTCATGAAAAAAAAAAAAAGATGAAAACTATAAAAATTCCAAAGAATAAAGTGCAACATAGATTTTAGAAAAATCTGCTTTTTATCCACAGGTCATCAACATGGATTATACACTGATATGGATTTATCTTAAATAAAAGAGGAAAAGAACATTCAGAGGCTTCCTTTTATTGTAGAAATGGACATTACTGCTGCTACTTTGTCACCAAAGTAAGGCTAAGAAAAGCTTCTGAGGTTATCATTTAGAAAACTTGTAGCTCAGAAAATGAGCTTTTCTGCCTTTTTTACTTGCCCAGTTCAAGATCTGACAAACTTGTTTTTTTGATGTGACCGCAGATATGCTAGCACAAGGGCAGATCATAATGACTAAAAGTTTTATACGTGAACACTTTAGAAAGTGACATAGCAAAGAACATGAGCTTCACAGGCCTTATATATAACCATGAATTAATATTTATATTCAGTATGAATGTAATGCTACTCTTCTTATGGCTGTAGAAATGAGGATAAACTGCCCAGACTGGCAGAAAGCACAAGACTGTCTAGGAACAAGAGCTCCTGAAAGAGATGGTTTAGGAGCAAAACCTGTCGCATTTATGTAGTTCACACTGGCATGATAACGAAAGATTAATCCAGGTCTGAGGGAAAACATAGTTTTCTGACACAGAATTTCTGACTTCTCAAGCCCATCAAGGGCATTTATATTTGTATTCACAGCCCTGCAACCAGGGCAAGGCAAGTGTGGCTAGTTGAGGGAAGCCAGTATTCAGGCCTCCAGAAAGTAAATGGATCCGGTGAACTTGGGAGTCTCCCTAAGGCTGCAGCAGAGAATTCCAGATGAGAGATGTAAGAACAGGGGAAGAAATACTCCAAGAATAAACCAGGATTTAGGTTTATGCCTGGTTTATTCGTGATCCCTCGTTTCCAACCTTGCCCACCAAAACTTGACCTCTAGTCTTGTTAAATCTTTTCCTTGTTTACTATTAAGTGTTCAGGGGAAAGGTGAAACACGATAAAAATTGACAAGTTCAGGAAACTCTCTCTCCTCACGGACAGGATAATGCAGAATTCGTAGCCAAGTCTGAAGGACTTGAACCTCAAGCACTTTTAGGAGACCCAAGGTTGGGCTTCTCTTTCCATCTACAGACCTAACACTGCAAGTGCTTCTGAAGTCAAGTTTTCCTACCAGCAGGCAGCAGGTAACACCCAGACCTGTACAGGAGAGGCTGACGAATGACATTTCAAAGCTCCAGATGAATTAAAATCATCGCAGAGATAAAACAAAAGCTTCTTGGAAGTCCTAAAAGAGAAACCAGAGAGACTACTTGCTCAATTCAAATCCTTTTTTTCTGTAAGAGACAAAGTTTCTCTCAGGTTGGCTAAACAAGCAGCTAATATATTTTTCAATACTTTCTGTTACCAGCTATTAACTAAATACTACTTAAAACAGCAGTGTGCCATGCTCGGTAACTCTCTAAGTAAACCTCTCAGGCAGAGTACAAGTTCAAAGGCAAACACGTTGCCTAAGCCAGTCTCTTAGAAATTAAGAGCTGTTGCTACTACTGATAACAAATCAAATTATATTGTCACACAGCATACATTTTAGGTGTCAGGCTGGAGAAAGACAAGATACTTACGTATAATACAATTATCTTTCTGACAACAGTAGTGATGAGAAGGAAAAAAACATCAGCCAAGTACAGACAGTGAAAGAGGAGGCTCTCTGCTTTCATGCTAGTACTGCTCCAAATTTCTCTGAGTCAATGGAGACATCCTATCGTACTCTACTAGAATTAATGGAGACATCCCAGCTGTCGGATTCAATGAGGAATAACACGGGCTCCAAACCAAAATATTCCTGTGATTTAGAGCTGAAGATAAGCTGGTATGAATCTTTGATTCATGTTATTATTTACTCAGCTTATGCTTTCCTTAACATTAATGCAATTACTGTTTTTGTGTTTTTCCACCCAATGAGCAACTTTTAAATTCTGTAATTTCATTTTAATTGATTCAAAGAAGACCTGCCGAATAGGACACAAAAGCCATTTTCATAGAAAGAGTCATAAAAGAAAAGGAGCTATACTCAATGATAGAACAGATTAGGAATTATTCTGATCAACCCTTTCTCCATAGAAAAAAATACTTAAAATCCCACATTTTACTGAGGAAAGTTAAGTGAAAACTCCATCAAATTGAGCATAAAAGTGAAATTATTTATTTTTTAACATTCTCCATGTCCCACTCTTTTTTTCCCCCCCCCTCTCATAGACACTTGCCATAGAAAGTTCAATCAAAATAGTAAGCTCTTTTCAGTCAAAACAAGGCCAAGGTGTAAGAACAGCTCAGCTCAAGGAAACTTTCGTAAATATATTCCAGGATTTAGAGGAATGCAAAATTAACATTCAAACTACTGTATGAACACTCCCACTAAACATGTGAGTATCCTGTTGAATTATTTACTGAATCTTCCTCAGCTCCCCAAAGATAGGGATGGGGTTTTGTATCCAAACAACTACTTCCGTTTGAGGCAGCAGCAATACCTCATGATAGACATTCAGACTTAAAAAGGAGTAATAAATAACCAAAAACATAGAAAATCCCTTCTTATCTAAAGCCTGTCATAAAAGAAAGCTTGCTCTGCCCATCACTGCCCATTTCTCACTATGCAGCATGGGGCAGAAAAGCCACGGCACAGCTATGAGGGACTGCTCAGCAGCACAGCCACCAACCCTGGCCCTTTAACACATCCTGATTTCTCACAGGCCTTCCTTTAAACTGCTGCTTGTCAAGACACTCTGCAGCTATCAGCAGAGCGACCTGCTCTCCTCTTCTGGGAGGATCTAGCCAAAGCCTCCCTAACACAATACTGCCATTGGCATCTTAGCTGCTTAAGGCAAAAGGCATAAGCTATTCACTATTATTCTTCACACAATTATTTTTATTTGCTTCCATCTCCAGGCTCACACGTTGGAGAAAGGTTGCTGATGTTCTTACAGCTTTACCTGGAATGTTAACTAAGAGGTCTACAGGCTATATGAATGATCAAGGCCCTGGAACATCTGCCCTATGAGGAAAGGCTGAGGGAGCTGGGCCTGTTCAGCCTGAAGAAGAGAAGGCTGAGGGGGCTCTGATCAGTGTCTAGAAATACCTCAAGGGAGGCAGTGAGGAGGAGGGGGCGGCCCCCTTTCAGTGGTGGCCACTGACAGGACTAGAGGAAACAGCCACAAACTGAAGCACCAAAAGTTCCACAGGAACTTGAGGAAAAATTTCTTGACAGTAACAGCAAGTGTGACAGAGCCCTGGAACAGGCTGCCCAGAGAGTCTCCTTCTCTGGAGATCTTCAAAACCTGCTTGGATGCAACCTGTGCCACACGCTCTAGGTGACCCTGCGTGTGCAGGGGGTTGGACTAGATGGGCTCTAGAGGTCCCTTCCAACCTTAAGGATTCTGTGATTCTAGGTCACAGATATATTTAAGTACGTGGATTTCAACCTTCTAATCCGCATTGTGATGCACTTGTCAACAGGAAAATTAAATCATCTTCTATATATTTAAACCACTTGTTTCTTCCTTCTTTTTCTGAAGGTTTTCTCTTTCCTCCTTTACACTATTATTCTAAGCAACTGCATCTGATCAATATAATTTGACACGTCTCTGCTTGCTTTTATCTCTCACTACCACAGAGCAAAAACCTTGGCTCACCCCTCTCCCAGCTTCATCCTACATTCAAAATTAACTCATCTCAAAGTAATTTTGTAACATGCATAATTATACTTACATTGTTTTCAAATTAGTTAGCAGAGGAAATATAATAAGAAACCCAGATATATTGACAAAAATGTAAAATGGCTATCAAAGTGGGGAAGAAAAAAGGAGAGATTTATTTTTATTACCACAAAATGAATTCTGATAGTAAATCAAGTACATCAGAGCAATATTTTTTCAAAATAAAATTAATTTTCCTGGTGTCACCACCCAAAAAAGTAATTAACATAAAAGTTTGGAAATATGGCTTTAAATAAGGACCATTTCCTGTAGCACTCTTTGAAACGAAGATGTATTTCTGCTTTAATCCTGGATAGAAACTCTAGTTTTAATTTCCATAGAAATGAGATTCTCTTCCTTGTGGCAGAGCTGCCCAAAAGTACACAGTAATCCAGACCTGAGAAAAAGGAGTCAAGTTTAATGAAAATTTAAACAGACTCTAGAGAAAATAAATTTTGCCCATTATCTGTAAATAGATAGTTTGGATTGTTGCTCCTCCTCCCTTCGTCCCTGCTCCTGGCAGCATTTGCAAGCGTCCTGCAGCGCCGAGCCCATGAGATCGCAGCTGCGCTTGAGGAGCCGCCTTCCTGGCCCCTCTGAATTCAACCTCCTTCCCGCACCCATCAGCACCCTGGACGTTCAAGACAGGAGTGTTTTGGCCCTCCAAATTTCCATGGCTTATTACTCCCGACAAGCCAGCTAAACCTCTCTCATGGAAGTACTCTCGCTTCTCATTTAACGAGTGCTATGAACCCTTTTCTCTCAGATGTGGATTATAACATACAACGTCTCTGAGGCAGAAGCAGAATTTCATTTCTATGGAGAGCAGATTGGAACATGCATCCAGGACCGAAGTCCATATTGTACGTGTGCTTTCAAGGAATACAGGACATTGACTTCTTGCTGTAAACTGATGTTTCAGAACTTCAGGTTTAGTCATTTCTATCAGACTTTGGAGGCAATTCCTTCCTGCTGCAGCAACTTCATTAACTCAACAGTATTTAAAAATGGAAAATTATTCTAGTTCCGCTTGAGGACTTTGGGCTTACCCTTTCCTTCCTTCTAGTTGAATCACGAAGCTTCACGCACCACTCCAGCACAGCTGGGGGATCATCCAGGCCTGCATTGGGACCCCGGCAGCTTGTGGGCAACGTTGCTGAAAGTGTCGGGTGCCAAGACATGAAGGTTTTATTTCCTCCAGGCTTTCCCAGTGGAGTGGAAGTAAATGAGCACATGGAACTTTACATCCTTCCTGGTAACCTGAGATAAAAAGAGAGAAACTGGTTAAACAGAGCATGACTTCAGTTTTGATAGTTTATTTTACTTGGGATTTCTTTAAAAAACATTTCTGAAGACTGATACTTCATGATACTAAATGACTGCTAATGGCAAAATCTTTAGCTGAAAGCTTATTCCCTCCTCCTCCATTATTCTTCTTCAAAATGTTGATGATTAATACTTTTATATATAAAAATCTTGATCTTGAAAAATTTCCCTAGAACTGTACACTGAAAATATGCTTAATTTAAGTGCAGGAACAATCACTAACAGGACATTTTCAATGCATCGTGTGTCCAAGTTTCACCCTGTTGAACACCACAATAGCTATGACGCAGCAGTCCCCTCGTATCAGACTCTTCCCATCTCAGACCATCTGTTTAGTAGTGCAAGAAACTAAAAAAGTTCCCATACTAGGACACCCCCACACCATGTTGATACTATTAAAGGCAATTTAAGAGCAATCCATAAGTACGAACACTGCCCCTCAAGGCAGAGAGATTAACACCCAGTCTCGGTGTTGATTTTGCAGCTCCCACATGCCAGTCACCCCCTTTAGCACAGGGCTTATTGACCCCATAGGAAGCACGGCCCCAGTTACCACAACACAGTGCTCCCCTAGCACCGCCCAGGGCAGGACTATTGCATCTCAGTTACTGGGCACAGGCCAAGAGCAACCTGGTCATTAAGCAGGCTCCCTACTTGGCAAGACTAATATTAACGCAGCATCAGAGCAGCAGCTGCTGCTTTGCTGTTAGATCTCCAGCAAACTCCATTTAGTATAGAAAATAGCCAAGAGCACATTTGTTTCTCCCAAACATTTGCGTATTTTCTTTCCTAAGCCTAGAGTTTGCAAGATCTTGGAAAAGACACATATGTGGGCAAAACATGGTTGATCTTCAGGTCATTTAGATGTAAATTTACTGGAAAAAAAGCCTCTGTGGATAATGACATGGGTTGCAACCTACTCGGGGTTCTGTTGTCACTACTCTTGGATCAATTTTTACATATGGGTGGAAGCTCTATCTGGTACATTAACCACAGGCATTTCCTCTTAGTGCTGAGTGTGTTTTCTTAGCTCAATTATTTGTTGAACTACAATTCAGGGGCAGATCTCCATCTGGCACTGCTTGGCAGAACTCCCTACTTAGCCCTACACTTGAGGCCCCGGCCCCAGCCCTCGCTTTGAGCAACACAAGGCAATTCCCATGCAGGCAACACACATTCCCGCTGCTCGTTCCGAATGCACAGAATTCCCTTACGTGCCTTCTCCTGTCCACTCAGTTCAGATAATATATATTACATTTTCTCTTGCAGGGTCTGTGAACATTAATACATCTCAGGAGCTTCGCTCATTTCAGTAATCAAGTGCTTAAAGCTATTGATGACATTAAGAAAAAAAAAAAAGAAAAAAAAAAAAGGAAGCAAGAACCAAGAAAAAAACACCTCATAATTTGACAAAATGTAAATCAATGTAAATCAGGGCATTTTCAGTTCACTTCTTTTTCTTACTTTAGAATATGTACCTTTGGAAAATAGTTCTCCAGAGATTTTAAGTGTAATTAATACCTCTCCTTGCCCTGACCCACTTTTCTGTTGGAAATCAGCCTTGCTTGAGTTTTCCTCAGAGATTCAAGCCTAAAAGCTCTCCAAATCTCTGCTAAAACCTCATATATTTCTCCACCGTGAGATTTAAGTTCCTTTGCCCTCAAAAAAGGCAGAGCAGTAGTTTTGCACATGTAATGATTTAATCATTTCCATTATGCTAGAAAATGTGTAAGCTGCTCCAAGGTCTTCCATTCTATACCTTATCTATACCTTATTTTCCTCACTTTCTCTCCATGCTAGATTGTAAGCCTTAAGGGTTTTTCCTTAAAACAGAACATTTCCCTAAAAGGTCTAAATTAAGAAAATGTTAATCTATTATTATATATTTCATTAATAGACAGCTTTAATTCAAAATCTAAAGCTGGTCTGGAGAGGTGCTGAAAAAATACTAATACTTGAATAATAATTTTTGGTGGAGAAAAATAAAAAAGGACAACACTTTCAGACTGCCTTTTGTCTTAAACAATATTGTAAAAGGAACTATGTTTTCAATTAATTTAGAAGTTGATATTCAGCAGGATTCAGGAGGATCGATATCAAAATTTAGGCAGAAAACTTCTTGCAGGTACTTCCAGAACTACTGCTCAAACTATAACACAGTCTTTGATGGTTTGATCAATACTAGTTTAAGCAACGATAAAACTTGCTTTGCACCAAAGGTCTTTTTTGTACACAAAAGGGTGAGTTCATGAGTTTTCTAAATATTTTTTGCTATAATAAAAGTGTTTCAGTCTGCCACTTCAGGACAGATCGATTGTCAGACATAAACCATCTGTTTCTGTAAAAATTGGGAAAGAAAATACATATAAACCTACACACTAGCATTTACACAGTAATAAAATGAAACTTGCAATAAAACACATTGAGCACTTCATGATAGAATTACTTTTAACACCACATATTTTACCTAACCCTAAGCTGTCCCCTTCTCTCGGATGGCTTCTCTCCTTTGCAAGATGGCTGCTCTACTGCAGGTGTTAATCTTCCAAGGTAGCATTAAAATCTGGTATCAAAACGGTATGCCCTGCACAAAAAGGAAGATATTTGTTTCTTTCTGCCCAAAAGAACATGAAATCTCATATTATTATCTCATTATTATCAAATTAATATTATCCTTAGGGATGCTTCCCAGCCCATGTTTTCTATGTTGACTTCTGTGTTTTCAGGCCTCTACAGGCCCTAGGGCCTAGCATATGGGCTCCAACGCCCATCATATTACTCTGCTCCTTTATCGAAGAAGCAGTTGCACAAATACCTGCCGATCTTAGATCTTATGTTCCTTCACTATCACATTTACAAAGTGAATTATCGGGGAGGCTCAAAAAGTCTGCTTGTAGCTCCTACCTACAGGCACTAGAAAATTAAACTACCTGACGTCCCTTGGAGTAAACCCACTGCATTAGTCATTATTCTTACTAGCCTTAGAGCAGGCCAAAATATATAGACATAAGTTTTAAAAGTGAAAAGGAAACCTTCCGAAGCCTGGATGTCTGCAATATACGAACAGCACTGCTTTCCCACTTCACGCTGTTATCCCACATCTCTCATCTCCCTTTAAGTTCCAATATATTGGGCCAAAATCAAGAACTGATTTGTCGCTCAGTAAGACCGTGCTCTTCCTTCAGGTAAGATGTGGGTTTGTGATGAAGCACGGCACCAGGACCCCAGAATCCCCAGAATGAGCACAGTTCTCTCTGCATTTGAGGCTTGGCTTAAGAACAAAACAATATCCCTCTGATTTCGCAGACAACCAAACTAATTCATCTAGAGTAAAGTATGTTGCCTCAACAATTAAGGCTCCCTTGATCACAGGTAGGAAAAGAAAGGACCAAAACAAGCAGATAAACACCAGACAAAATAAAAGTTCTACATATCCATACACAGGCAAACTGCTTGCTGATATATCTCTGTTCCTGAGTTACAAACAAGGCTGGCTGCATAAAGTTTTGAAGAACTTTCATACGGTCTTGGTTTAACTCCCAGCAGAATGAACAAACACGTCTATTACCCACCATGAGGCCTGCCAGAATTAGCACACCAGTACCGAAAGATGAGGAGACTTCAAAGGTGTGCTGGCGTTTCCAAGCTAAGACAGACCCAGGAGTGTCTGTCTCAAGCTGGACAAAAGCAGCTTACCTACAGAAAACCTACCTATCACATGGAAATCCTCAGGCATAAAAGTGTTTGAAGCACTATCAGTAACAAAGAGAGCTGGAGTGCTAATACTTACCCCAAAGATAGAACTGCACCCTTGTCCCTTTTTTGGTTCTAAAACTACCACGCACATTAATTATACATTAATGTGTAATCTTGCCACGATTGACTCAAAGCCAAGGATCACTATGCAAGACTTAAAGCTTGTCCTGAATTTCACCTTTTTTGCACAACATTTCTCCTGAACTATTAGCTGTGTCCATGACAAGAATAAATGTGTGTGTATTAGGTTATTGCTGCATCCCCACTAACACCAGGTCCACCAGCCACCGGTGTTGGTGGGAATGCAGCAGTAATCTGCCTGTGACCAGGGAGCCAGGAGCTATCAGCATTTTTTTCTGAATAAAATCATGTTAATGAGAAGACAGAATTATCCGTCTCATATGAACAGTCAAATTCCAGTTCCTTTGCTGCAGGACTGAGGGCCTAATCCAAAGGCCACAGAAGCCACCACATCTTATTGGTGTCAAAGGAATATATGCTCACGGTGAACAATTCTTTTGGGTTTTTTTCCTCACACTGGGTCTTAACCAAACAAACTTTAAATAGTTCATTTTCCTTTCTCGCTAAATTTTGAGCAATTTCTAAATCTGGAACTGTCTCTACTGACCTTTCGCTAGCTGGAGGAGAGATCCACCCTGCAGCCTCCACTTCTAGAGGCTGCATTCAAGCCTAATCATATCCTGACCATCAGTGAGACAGGTACTGCAATGGAGAAGGGAGTAGGGAAAGAATAATTTGGTAAATTACTACGGTAACAGTGTCACGGTTACTTTGCATCTAGCCATTTGGAAAAATTACATGGTTTGAAATATAAGAAATGGAATTTCTATCCTGAGCTTTGGATTTACTCTCTTCTCTTTATGCATTTACATGAGATGTAACTCTAGCACATTTTAAATGACTGCTGCTACATAGATAATAAAAGCAATGCATAAAATAAGTTTGAGCTTCATTTCCTTAAGTCAAAGAATTGCTGTTATGGAAAGAAAAAGGAAAAGTGAAAGGAAAATATTCTTCCTTTTATCCTGTAGCATTCACAAAGAATATCCTATCACTTAGAAAGGGAGGGAGGAATCAGCACTTTCATTTCTAACAGCTTCATCGAGAAGCTCTAAGGAGTCAATGAAATGAGCTGTGCTATTTTGCAGCTGGGATCTGGACTTGCTGTGAAACTTGCTTTATGTTTTAGATGTTTTAGAATGATGATGTTTTCTGGGAGAAAACTAGGCAGTTCTGGGAGAACTGGAAGTGCATCCATGTTTCTCTCCAAAAATACCGACATGATAGAAACAACTCTTACAAGGGGTAGCAGGAGATGTAGACCTCTCAGGATCCCCATATTCCCCATTATATTCTTTATCAGAGCACGTGAAAACCTTGGGGATTCTCTAAGCGCAACACACAAAAGGATAAATCACTTATGGCTTATGGTAAGTACATAGGAATCTGGTTCTGATTGATAACTGTATGAAAAGCTTGATGATAAACACGGATAACACTCGACAGATTTATTCAGTAAAGTTTTGTTGATGTTTACAGGAAAATATTTTGATTCCACAAAGCCTGAAGTGCCTTCTTTCTAACACTGCATATTTCCTAGTAGGGATTTTTTCCCTGCTAGCAGAATCACAAGAGCAACATGTCCCTTTTCCCGCTCAGATAGTGTGCAAAGCTACAGGAGCTTCCCAGGTGCAAAAGCTTCCTCCTAAGCTATTTAAAGCAAGGTGCATTGGCAAGGTGAAAGGCTGTATGCATTACGATACAAGGTAATAAAAACCCAAATGATTATGCCAGAATTTTTTTTATCTTTTAAAATAGGTGGCTTCCTTCAAAGTTTCAAAATCAAACTCCATCAGAAGCATTTGTCTTTCATACTACATTTCCA
This sequence comes from Nothoprocta perdicaria, assembly GCF_003342845.1. Taxonomy (NCBI): domain Eukaryota; kingdom Metazoa; phylum Chordata; class Aves; order Tinamiformes; family Tinamidae; genus Nothoprocta; species Nothoprocta perdicaria. The sequence continues at coordinate 1,147,220 of NW_020455710.1, forward strand.
TTCAAAACTTGGTCTTCTTTAGAAAGACAACAAAAACTGGAAACAATAAAAATGGTAAATGCTGCCTGTAAACTAGTCTTGCAAGGTGTATTTACAAACACCTGAACAGCAGCAGCGGCAGGTGCCTGTTGGCTGCTGATCTTGATGGACTCTTCAATTGACCCATAGCAGGGACAGGCCTTCAAAAGTCAAGAAGAGCATGAACGGCCAGGTAGCTGATAAAAGTAAAACAAGGCAAGAACACACCAAATACCAAGTTTAGAGAGCAACTGACCGAAGAATTTTCTATTTTTTAACTGTTTTCGACTCTTGGGTTCCCTAACATACTAAAACATTACACAGCTAAAACAACTTAAAAATAGGCGAAAGAAGACAGAGCAGTGACGTGCTGTGGGAAGGGAGCTATCGCGACATTCATTCCTACAAAATAAACACAGATTTGAGACAAGCAGCAAGAGCTCCAGTCCCTGCAGGGACCTTGATTCCACATACAATTTCTCTGTTAAAGTGCAAGTGGAGAGTTTAGCATTATTGCAATGCTACTGGTGGGCTCTAACAAACATCTCCAGTTTGGAAAGATACCTAAAACATCTAAAAATACCAACAACCTGATCCCTGTGCTGCCATCAGAAAGAAGGGGCTCCTTTCCTGCTGCAGCACATCAGCCCCTTTGCGCACCAGCTTTATCCTCCCAGGTATCATCTGCCTCCACAGGTGTAAAGATGGGAGAAAAACCAAAAGCAATACTTCCATATAATTAAAGACTTTTATGTAGTAAACTAGGTATGGTAGAAAAGCCCATTAAACATCTCCTGTCAGGAGCTTAGCAATCATCAAATCCAATGCTCTTTGTAAGTCTGGATTCAGAGCTTCCATGTAACGGTGAGAGGTGTAAAAGAAAAATTTAAGATCCATTAATAGGAGGTTTAGATATAATGGTTACATCCTGCACCTGTGAATACTTTCAGGATCAGCTGGGGGAAACACATCCCACTAAGAAGTCTATAAAAACCCAAACATTTTACTAACTAATGCTACAACGTAAAAAAGAACAGTTTTCTGTCCTTTAATTAGGGATGATGCATTAGCATAAGTTAAAAAAGAAAAAAAACCTCAATCTCAAACGAAGGCTAAGGAGTTATCTGTATATATGTATATACACAGCTGTACTGCATTTGCATTCCAGCAACGTGCTTGAAGAGACAACTGCAGGACTGACTCGAGGACAGCGTTAACCATCTTCCTCACCAGGCTCCTTTCTCAGGGTATGACACTATTATGTCTCTACAGAAAAACAAAACAGCAGCATTTGCTTGTTAGGGTAAGAGCAGGGCTGGGGTAGCAGATCCCCCCTTTCTGTTATAAGCAGTTGCTTACAGGTATTTTAGTGTAAGATAAATAAGGGTTTTGAAACCTGGGGAGGAATTTATTCTACAAGCAATTTGTCCTTACTGGGTTTTCACGCTCTCTTCTCAAACAACAATGAAGAAACTATGCAAACGGGAATTCCCTCTAAGGGATAACAATATTTTAATCAGATTGAAGCTGGGAGTACAGAAAGCTAGAGGCACTACTTCCCAACTAAGGATAAAACATAGAGCAAATAGAAAAACACAGCAAGTCAGGAGTTCTGAGTTAAGCACCGATCATATGGCAGACCTAGATGACAAAAAATATTGTATTCTGAAAGTCTGTAAGAAAAACAAAAAGAGAGAAAGCAAACTGAAAATAATCTAAAACAAAGCACCTAGACACAAGGGAAAAATATATAAGCTGCCAGACATTTGAACAGTGAGAATGAGTAACTATTAGGAGTGCCCTCATAGCCAAGCTGAGCAGCGCTGTATAAGATGCTGTTCAATAAACGAGATGCTTTGGGGTAAAGCTCTATGGCCTTTAAAACCTAAATGTTTATTAATCTTTCTTTTCCTCCCTCTCCAGAAAACAGCAGGTGGAAACCACGAAGAACTTCTTTGCACTCAACACATTTCTCTTCCTTAGGTTTAGAATCATACTGTTGTACTTCTGAATGGCTCCAACTTGCATATATCTGGAAGAGCATCCTTTTGGCTCCTTACATTCTCACATGCAAACAATCAGGGGTTTTTTGGGGGTTTTTTTTGGTTTTTTTTTTTTTTTTTTTAAACATGTCAAATCCATCTTGGATCTAGTAAAAGTGGAGGAGAAGGCGCCCAATCTTATTCCTCAGAAAAACAGTAGATGCCAACCTAATAGCTTTATGCCAGCCAAACCTTGCACCTCACATTTTGTAACAGAGGTACGAACATCTCAAATTTCAAAAAAACAAATTCTAATATATACCTCTCAGAATATAAAGATGGAAAGTTGACAGGTAAGAAAATGTCTCAATAAAAATTCCGAAATATCACTAATTTGTATCTAGAAATGCACACTGGAGTTTGCACACAGGGGCCCTGTTCTGAAGGATTTTGCTGCATCAGAAACGGGTTTTAATTGCTTTGTTGAACTGGTGCCAGGACAGCTACTAAGGCACTGCAATGCTACAGAGCACAGCAAACAAACGATATCGAGCTTCCTAGGTGTGCCTATTTCAAAGGAAAAAGCTCATCTGATGGAGAGATTTCCTCATTCAAGGAATCCCCCCAGCTCCGTTTCGCCACGCAAGGATTCTGCCGGTGCCACCCTTGATTAAACTGTTGCAAATGGAGAAGGATGCATACAAAGACTCATTACTTTCTATTACGCCATTCCTCTTTTGTTGCATACCTAACAGATATCATCCCCCTTTGCTGTCTTATCTATCACATCATTTCTTACTTAAAAAGCCTGCAACTGATTTTAAAGCATCGTTCTATTGCTAAAGATAGTAGAGCAGAGCTTGCTCCATGCTTCATCCTGCCAAGAGACACTGTTCCTGTCTGCCTTTAAACAAGCTGCAAACATCCTCCATTCTGCCTCTGGAAAAACAAATTAGTGGTGTTGGAAATAGATCACAAGTGGCTCATTTGGTTTCCTCAGCGTCACTGGGCCTGGTAATGCACTGCCCAACCCAGCGACAACTCTACCTGCCCTGTGCGGTCGCGGCCGTGCCGCACTTGGGCACCCAGGGCTGCTGAGGTGCCACCAGGTTTCTGTCAGGAAGAACAGAGGTGCTACCAGATTCCTGCTTTCCTACACAGTTAAGGCTACTTCTTTCCATGCATTGCCACTGAACTCGTAAACTTACCTTTTCCCACTACAGATTCTATCACCTATTTGACCAAATACATTCCCCAACTAATAAATCCATTTCCACAACCTAGTTTTTTTATAGGATAGAAAGAGACGTTTTAGCATTGTCAAAACTGTGCAACTATTTAGGCAATATTGTGGCCTTTATTTAAAAGTAATCCTACAATTTTATCTCCATGTTCCAAAGCAACCTCAGCGAGTCAGTGACCACACAAAAACACCCATAATGATTTCATCTGCAGCCTGTTGAAGCTCCCGCAAGAAAATCCCATCAACTTCAGAGAACTTTGGCTCAAGCCTAAATGAGCAATATTCTTTTTGGTCTGTAGATTAGGGAATCGTGTAGAGAGGAAACTTGCTGTTTCTTTCCGATGTTGAAAACACGACATACAAGTTGACAGCTTTTATTTTTGTTTAAACGAAATACCTGAGCTGAGTAATTCCTTTGTGAATAATTTATTTGATGATTTTTGCTATTTTCCTGTTTACAAATTGTTTGTAGAGCTGTATGGTACAGCTATAGGAAAAGAATCTACAGCAGGAACATGTAGAGATTCCCAAGACAGCAGAGAATAGAGTAAGCTGTATACACTCCTTACATCATCCTACAGACTTTCGTTAACTGGAATATGATTCCTCTACATTTCTCTTTATAGGAAATTATTTTCAACTCACAATTCGTGATTTCTTACGCATTATCAATCAAAACTGAGCTCTTCTCCAGGCAGCAGCCCAACGTAGTTTCATTTGACACTTCATGGTCTCAGAGGGTGAGTTAATGCTGTTGCCTTAAGATTCGAGTTAAAATGTGGTGATGATTCAATATATGAGAAGTGGGACTACTATGATCGAGTACCAGGATGGGAAGGCTTTAATTAGGGTTTTGATCTCCCTTTTATTAAGGGCTCTTCTTTCTGAAGGTTACAGTGTATACTGACAATCCATTACCAATAAATAGCTGATCTAAATGTAATGTATAAATAAGAAAAACAGCAAAAGAATCCTCTTCCCAGTAAACACACAAAGGTGAGTTATTTCCAGTTTGATTTCAGGGTAAGTTGGATGTGAGGGCAATCAACCATTAAAAAGTTGCATTAAATACACAGTTGTGCTGACAATAATTTCCTGAACTTGATAGTTCTTCAGAGGCATAATCAAGAAGAGATTAATCCTAGCAGAAGCAAGCTAGTATTTAGAGTATTTTATGATTAATGTGACAAAGTACTTTGATAGGTTAGACCTTGCACTACTTAAGGGTTACCAAGATGATTCCTTGTGACTAAAGCTGTAAAACTGTTGGCATTACTGTATCATTAAGTACTTCATATAACTGAAAGCTACAATTTCAGGTCTAGTACTAAGGTTTTCAACTTGAGGATGCACCATCTTCTATTAACATGTATCATCTAGGATCAAGAGTCTATTCTTTTGTTATTAAAGAAATGTCACTTAGTTCATGATAGTGCTCTGGACGCTGGTGTGAATTAACAGTTGGTAAGTACCAGAGACCACTTACAGGTGTGTTTTGACAGTAGTGGTTTGGCAATGCATGTAAGTCATGTCCTCCAAGCATAAAGAGCATCACCAGCATGTGCTACCTTATAACTCTTAAGTTTAGCTCTGTACATCTCAGTCATAACTCTGTGACCCTCTACCTCTTAAGTACTGGTATAGAGAGAAGAATTCACTAGGAGTCTTCATACTGTAATTCTAAAATTTGCTGGCTCTCCCTGTATTTCTTACAAGAAAAAAGAACTGAAAAATTACTGCCTTTGTAATCTCTATCCATGCATTCCTCCTGCATGCTTTCAGCATTAGATGTCAAGTTCCTGGACATGTTAAAACTAAGCCTGTTAGGCTGTCTGGATAGGGTATAGGTCCTTTGCCATTCAAGTCCCCATGCAATTCTTGGTGCATAAGGGAAAATATCTCATTTCTTACGTATGAAAACAAGAAAGCCAGCAATAAATCCTCAATGTTGAATAGTGCAGTATCAACTAAATGGAGGCACAGATAATATGGAAAACTTCTCCTCAATGGATGCCAGAAGTTTTCCTGATGAAACAGCATACGCAGAAAAAAGAACAGGGCACTGAAGAAAAACGCTCTCAACAAGGCAGTGTTCTCTTCATGTGATCACAGATTTAAAAGGATAAAGAAGTTAAGTGCGCTGAAAGATGTAGCAAACAGCAGTATTTTTTGAGATAGAGAACAGTGAAGATGCAGAAATAGCCGTTTGAATGAGACCTCCTTTATGCTATTAAATAACACCACAAATTGACAAAACACTATTCTCTGGGGAAGGTCAGGGAATTGCTGCCAGCGGCGGTACGGGAATGGTTATGAGGATGATTATGACTGCAAGAGGTTCTCAGGAGGGCAGACAGAAGGTGAAACGACGGCGCTCTGAAGGCACAGGATGTTTTGTCACTGGCTGCAAGGAAGCCACTCTGCTCCCCAGCATCCTTATTGTGCTCCCCTTTACTCCTTTCCATACTATTTTACCCCACTCCACACTAATGTACATCACTCCAGGCTACTCCAGAGCACTGTGCTCCACTGCACTCCATGTCCTGCCATGCCACGTCACTCCACACCACTCCAGTGCTTCAGAACAGCTCAGTTCACTGTGCGCTCATTGCAGCCTTCAAGTTCTATTGCACAGCTCTAATGAACATGTACTTTCAAGGAACATGTTTAAACAAGACCTGTCAAAACCTGAGCTCTCAGGTACTTATTTTTTTATACAAATACAATACACATATTCTTCATATGCACACATACACACACATACTCATGCATCTTTAACAGATGGAAAATTTTATTCAGCTGATGCTGTTCCTGAATCTTAACTACATAAGGCTTTTAAAGTGTTGTAAAGACAAAAGATGAAGTAAAAACAGTCAGCAGGGCTTTTCCCTTCTGGATTACACAGGAACTTAGACCTCTTCTGTAATAAATTTACTCTGACAGCTGCTAAAAAATTTACCAAGCTTGACAACATGCACAGAAAGCAAAAGAGAACAGAGAATTTAGTAGACTCTCCTGTTGACCCCAAGACAACCTGTTTATTTTCGAAAAAACACTATTAATTATATTATTGTGGTAAATATCAAATGATGTATTTATTAGCTATATCACTTTCTCCCACAGATGCTGTTTTATGTAGCCATTTTGTAGACAATACTCTCTTCTCTCAGATATAGCTCTGAGGAATAGATGAGAGTTCAGTCTGAGCAAGTACTGGACTGTTTTTGGAATATAAAATACACTGTCTTGTCAGGAGAAGTAACTTCTTTTCAGACTGAGATAAAGCGGAAGAACACTGCTTTGATGATTTCTACAATGAACTTGGAGAAATGACTTTGAAGAATTTTGAGCCTCTCACAATTTTACTTTCAGCTACAAAGAAGATTAGTTTGATTTTGTACCTATATGGATTTGAATCCATCTCCCTTTCCTTCTTAACGCTTCCAAAGTGCTAATGGCAATGCAAAAAGACTTCAGTGGTTCAACATAAATGAAAACAAATTGCAGGAATGGGGGCCAAGCTCAGTCCTGGGACTGCTGCACGTCAAAGGAGAGGCTCCCGTTCACTCTGCTGGTGCTCGGTGCAGACTGCCACGCTGACCTGTTTGAACAGCATCCTGCATTAATAAATTTTTTTTTTTTTTTATCTCATCCAAAAGTCTTCGATGACAAAGTCTTGGCTGTATCATATTCTGAGGGTAGCAACCCCCGTATATTACAGGAAGAACATATGCTATCAAGTAAAGCTTTAGATGTGATGGACTAAAATATATTTTGCATGGTTTGGGTTGAAATATAATTTTGAAAGAAAAGGGACAACAGCTCACTAGTGATGCACCCACCACTTGCCCAAAGTGACGGAGAAAAGCCTCCTGACTGTAGAAAATAGGTCTTTGTCTTTCCTAACTGATAATAGTGTGTGGAACGTCACTATCTTCTGGTGCTTGGTGGTTTCTACATGCAGTCACCGGGAATCACTGCAAATGAATGCGGTTAGAAAGACAAGTTCCTGAGCAGCAGTTGTGCCATGTCTCAGGGGGACACTGCAGAATGCCAGGGGACACAAGACACTTGTGGCAGGTAACAGCTGCTTCACTGCACTCAAAGACAAAAATTTAACTTTTACTCTTGAAGAGTTTTTTTTTTTCTTCTTCTTCTTTTGCTCCTTTCTGCCCTAACAAAAAATGTACTAGGTAGAGAAGATTTCTTCTTCTCAGATTCCTACCTAAATTTTAGCCAAATTGGTAGGCTATTCTGCAAAAATGACATTTCAGAAATGGCAAATCACATCAGGATGGATTTTTTTTTACTAATCAATTTCTATAAACGGTAAGTGGAGCAATTTTATCAAATGAACTATTTTATCAAATATGCTTATACCTCTATTACGAATATATAAGATACCAAGGAATGAAGCAAGATTTTAAATATGCTTCTTTGAGCAATTTTTGCTGATTAAAAAAAATTACCCAGTGCAACTGTGAAGCATCTAAAATTCAAGTTCATTTACCAGACAGAGTCACAGTAGAAGGTGCTCAGTAGTTTTGGCGTATTGGAATTCCCTTTCATTTGCCAATTGGAGTATATTACTATTTTTTCCCTTACCTCTTCTCTTTTCTTCTAAGGCTTCCTGGACTTCAGGAGCCTATTCCCAGGCAAGCAGTCAATTCTCTTTTCAAGTGCCATTTTGCAACCAATTTTAGCATTGTTTCACTAACTAAAGATACTGAACAGCTTGCATTTTGAGAAAGTTAGAAGTTCTCCCTGCTCCCTTTAAAGCATTAGGGCATGCCAACACAAAGCCACATCATCTTCTTAATATTTCTTTTCCATCACCTACAATACATCCTTTGTTGCCTTTTAATGTAATTCCATATTGTCTTTTCTTCATCCTTCACATGAAGCAAACCAGAGCTCAGAGGACTAAAAGTACTCCCTGGTTTACGTGCTGTCCATTCCCATTCGTGCCTATCAAGGAATATGGCACCTGTTTTACTATTATCATCCAGTGTTAAGCCAAGCTACAGTCTTTTTCTCACCAATGTGAAGCTCAACAACATCCAAGCATTCGCACACTACCCGTTCAGAGCGGCCTTGGGGCTTTGCTCGCGACCAGGCTGCACTGACTGCAGCAGCTGGGGCCCTGCAGGGTGGGTGCTGCCCAATGCCACCCAGGCTGCCACCTGCAGCCAGCCGGGCAGCACTGCGGGCGACAGGGCAAAGGGTGGCATCGACTCAGTGCACCAGGATGGGCCCCACACTCAGGGGACTGCCTGGGTGCTTCCCAGGTTAACCACATGTGTTAATGGTCGCAGATGCAAAACCCCAAGTGTATATAAAAACCTTGCTGTGCTTAGGAATCTGCAAGCATTGCCAGATTATAGGCCTAGGATTCGTAAGAAAAAAAAATCTATTATCTTTTTGTAAAAAGGAAAAACACCTGAAAAATGCAGCAGGCAAGTTAAAATTTCTCAGTGTTGAGCATGTAATTTGCAAGGAGTGATTTCACTATGAAAATAGCTGCTTTTTGTCAGCCTGGATTCTTTCACTATATTTATTCACTTTGCTGGTGCTCATCGTTTCTCTCGTATTTTTTCATATTATTCATATATATACACACATTACAGGTACTATGCATATTGTACTGCACATATTATTTAACTTTGGACTCAGATTGCGGTGGAAGAGCCTGGAGATGGCACCCACTTAGCATCAGGGACGATACCACTATTATAGTGAAATTAGCGTTAGAGTGAAATTACAAGTTTTCCTTCTACATCCCAGTAACTTCTAAGAAAACGCTACAAAATTCTAAATACCACAATACTGGCAAATCTCTCCACTGAGAGGATCTGCACAGGGTGCAGGGGCCTGACTGCAGGTCCATTCAATGCTGCATCAGCTACAGGTTCCCAACCCCAGAACACACATTTTAACACATTACTACTTTTCCTGGAATCCCAATAAAATAATTATCTTTTTTGACTAAGTTTGTGCCTTTGTAGTAGGATCCAAACGAACCACCTAGGGAAATCCTGAGTAGGCCTTTTATCTTTTCTTATTGCTCAAAACTTTCCCAAACAAAAGGAAATGTCTGGAGTGCTTTTAGCTCCCTGCACCATCAGCTTTTATTTAGTTCAGACCGAGGGCAACAGGAACTGAGTGCCTTCAGCAGTTTAAGACAGACACTTAGCATCTTGCAGGACTGTTAACGTATAGTTACTTCTGTAATTCAGTTGGACAGGATCTCTAAATCCTGACGACACTAAAAGGGTCTGTCTCAAGAGGCACAGAACGTAGTTGCTGCTAAGGGGCTATGGGCCCCAGGTTCAGGTGTGACGACATGGGCACCTCTCCCGCAAGCTCCACGTCGGTGCATGGAGCTTCCTCTTGCCCTTCCTCTCTCACAGCTAATACATTAAGATCACAAGCTCAAGGAACATAAGCAATGTAGGAATAAATTAACTACTTTAAATACAGTAGAACTCAAGAAGGATCTGCTTTTAATCCAGGTGCTTTCAGAGAAAAAAAAAAGGCATTTCTAACTGTCACAGTTATGTTGAACACAATGCCTTCTGTAAACACTGCTAGTTGATATGCTGGCTATTTAAAGCTACATCTTCTCATTTGAGTGCGACTCTACTCTCAGACCTACCATGCACTTGGGTTCCTTAAAATAAGGTGAAACTCTTCCGAATGCAGAGAGCAGAACATAACTCAGATGCCTTTCTCCTGTTCATCCCCCTTGGCTCATAAAACATACATGGGCTGCTATCGGCAGAGAAGAAATTCTCCCACTTCACGGCCACCTAAAGCCTTCGTTGTGAAGGAAGGATTCTTAGGCTACAGCAGGTATACGGTCATACCCAGCCCTGCACATCCCGAAGTGAACGGGATGGAGAGCTGGCAGTCACAAGCACCACTTCCAGGCACGTTCTGCAGGCTTCTTTACGGTCACTGAGCAGTCAAAGGGCTATGAAGGATCCTTAGGCAAGTACCTGAAAATTGAATTTTTGGCCTAATAAAAGTGCACAGCTCCGAGGAAGCAGTTCTGCTCCTTCCAGGTGGGAGCCCGTTCTGTCAGACACCTGTTCTTCCAGAGGCAGAGCCTGCACGGCAGGTTTAGCTGCGATGTCAGTGATGAAAAATGGCAAAATAGCTGTTCTAATTTCACTGTGTTGAGTCTGCAGCACTCTGAACAAGCTGCTGAAAGGGATATGTCAGGCAAGAACATGGCCATATTAAACAGCTGCTTGCTCATTAGACGTTTGAGGAGAAAACAATATATATATATATTTTTGAGGGCATATCTAAATGATTCAGGTTAGACCGAAATGAAAGCTTTAGACCAGAATGACCAGCTAATGAAAACTCCATCTGAACATGGTTTGCAAGCACAAGCCCTTTTCTGAATAAGCATCTAACAACTGATGTAAAATGGCACTGCTTTACTCGGTCACAGCAGCACTGCTTTTCCTGAGTTCTCTCTCTTCCAGTAATTACATATATATGTAAAAATATGCATAATCTATATATACTTTTTTAAATTTATATATATACACACACACATGCTAATGTATGCCTGAAACTCTCAGCTCAACCATTCCACTGGCTTTTTCATCCATTTAATAATAAAATACTGCAGCATGAAACTCTCTTCTTTAAAGTACAAACGTTCGTGATTCCCATTTTCACGGCTGGTACAAGTTCAATGAGCACCAGTAAAGTCAACTGAGCTACCAAAACTAAGTATTATTGAGAACTTAAAAAATCTCTGCAAACAGAGGTCTTAGAACAAGTAAATGAAAACACAGTTTTACAGACACTGAGACATCTGAAAGTTTTGACAGCAAGAGCCACTATTTGAATATATTTATGCAGCAATAAACTCCAACACCAAGGTGTTCTCAAGAATAACAGATCACTTGCCTAGCTATGGAAATAAGCTCAGTTTAAAATTGGTTGCTTTTTTCCCCCCAAGAAAGCTGATGATGCTAAGTGATTCAACTCTCAAATCCATTTACAGAAACAATTATAAAAGAGGCGATAGCATATAAATCACCCAAACCCCAGCGTATCTTCCAATCCTGATTTAAAAAACAAATGTCTGCCTTGTGAAAATCATTTTAATAATTCTTTTTATGAGCACTGTTCTGGGAAATGAAAGCACTGTAGCTTTAGGCACATTTTGCACACCGATGTGCTTTCTCATACCCCAAAGCAGGGGTTTAAAACTACTGGAAATAAGCACAACATCTGCATTTTCTCCCACTGTTCAGGTATCACTGTCAGGTATCTCCTGTCAAGGGAGAGGGAAAGAACAGTTGAGCTTTGGAATCAGTAGCAAAAGCCTTATTAAAACCAGCTACACCAGTACAAAAGTTAAGTCTGAAACTACCAGACAGACTGTAAAGGTCTAGGAAAGCTCAGGCTGCTTCCCATAGAGGGTAGGTTTATTCCTCTGGCAGACGGAGCAGATCTGCAATGCCTGGTTGCAGAACAAGACAGCAACGTACAAGGAGCCCCTTCCCTGGATTCCACAGCCTCTGTTCTACCAGGAACACAGCAAATTCCAGCCCTCATCCACTACCGAGAAACTATAATTGCACTACAACTGTCTTAGTAGGTCATGTAGAGTCAAAGCAAGTCATGCATTAAAAACAAAAAAAAAGGCCAAACAAAAAATACCCCACGCATATCTGAAAAAAGACCCACTATACCCCTATCTCGTGCTGACAAATGGAACAATCCTCATTTTTTTCCTGTATGTCTGAGATTCTTCAGCATCCAAACTACAGTGGCTTTTATGGACTTAAAGCTTTTCTAATTTTTAGGGTGCCCTAAGGAGCAAGAGAATGGGAGGCTGACGACACCATTTTTCTTTGCTGATTGCCTGCTACCTATCACAAGCTAACAGGAGGAATAGGAAAAAGGAGGACCTATCGAGGTCGATTTACCGGCTTTACCAGCTGACAGAGGATGAGATTTGAAAAAAGTTTGAAATTAATGCTCCTTCTAATCAAAGAAAAGACATTTCTGGAAAAGACATGTTCATACAAGAAGCACCCACGCAAATCAGTCAACCTCTTCATTAAGTTATGCCACCAGTGCAGCCCGCTTGGGTGCTCAAACCGGCCTGCTGCTAACACGAGCACCACAGCTTCTGCTGCTGTCACCACTGATCGTCCCTAGCCCAAGGGGCCAATAAACCATTTTCAAACAAATTCCTATGAGCCAGTCTCTCCCATTGCTAAAGATCAAGGCAAAACTGGAGAACCCCATTCACACACAGCCGAGCACATACATACAGCTATGTGAGCTTGTAGCAGCAGAAACAGTCAATTCTCTATACAGATACATCCAAAGGGAGTAACACAGGACAGCTTACAGATCATTATAGCCTATTAATTTACACCCACTTCTATGGCAGAGTTTTCCTGAAAGATGTGAGAACCAGTCCCTATATCTACTGCCAAAAAAGTCAAAGCCCTGTGAGTAACAGACATCAGATCTCACACTGAATCCCAGCAGACACCGCTCTACAACGTGCACTGTGGCTGCAGCGATGGGGCCAACCCCTCTGGTGTGGGGAAGCCCACGCTGGTGCCATTTTCCTGAAGGATTTTTCTTCAGGTTGACAGTCTTGCCCTGGCACCATCATCTTTGCTTAAAGAGGCCAAGGGAGCCCTAGAGGAGCTAGGAGCCCCTGATGACATCAGCTTCATGCTCTTTTTGGAAGGACAGTGGCCTGGGGACTCAGCTGCCCTCGAGTTCAAAGCCAGACCAGGCAGTAGCAGGGCTGGGAACCTCCCTGCCAACTCCAACACTATCTGGGGCTTCATTCTGCAATAATAAACCTGCTGGGACCCTGACTGTTTTCACTGACTTTGGCTAAGTTATTTAACCTGGCAATTTCTTGAGGCAGTAGAACTTTCCTTCTTGAAAGGAGTATTTTGATAATTTCTAATTTAATATTTGTAAAATGCTTGCTAGAGTTTTATTATTATGATTTTTCTCATACTGAAACAGAAAAATAATCCAAGTCCTTTATCACATTTTACCAGAACACCCTGAATAACCTCTCCCCTGTACATTCTGTACAGTCAGGCAACAACTGCTGAGCATTTTTCATTAGAAATCTTTCAGGTCTTTAAACAAATTTATGTTGCTCATGATTGCTTGCCTCCAACCTTTCCACCACAGGGTGTGATCACTTTTTTATTTTCATTTTTTTCTACAACCAATGTTCCAGAAAATATATAAAGTTTAGACACTCTGAGACTTGCTGAAAGTGTATTTTAAAATATATTTTCCCACAATCTGTGGCTTCTGTAATTGGTTACAGGTGTAATGTTCATTCAGCCAGGAAGCACGAAGAATATTCTGCTGTTGAGCATGAGCTGCACAGCTTAAATGTAAGATTTTGAATAGCAGACTACATGCAGACTAAACAACTTGTAAAATCAGAAATACCCTCCAAATTCAAAAAAAAAAAAAAAAAAAAAAAAAAAAAAAAAA
>NW_020455710.1:1161055-1195931 GCF_003342845.1 Nothoprocta perdicaria
ACTAAACAACTTGTAAAATCAGAAATACCCTCCAATCAAAAAAAAAAAAAAAAAAAAAAACAAGGAAAAATAGAAACAAAAGCAAATCCAAGAAAAGCCCCGGTCTGTGTATTTTCTTCGCTCTAAAACATTGTCTAGTCCTCATTACTCCCCTCCCTTCATTTCAGGGGTTTGACAGGGTCCAGAACCGCCTCATGTAATAGTTTCACAACCATAACACAGAGCTATAACACTGAGATATATTGGCTTCCATACCGCCTGGATAGCTCTATAGCCACAGGACAGAATGTTAATGCTTGTTAGCAGGCATATTTAAGCTAATTGTAGGCTGCCACTCCAGCAGCTGATGTGCCTCTTGCATCCACCGCAAAACCCACACGACACCACTACATGCTAGGAAGCACTGAGCAAAATGTGTTGTTCAATTGCAGATGAGCTGCTCGCGAAGCAGTTGTGAGGTCCACCGAGGGACACTGCTCACTGAACCCTGCGTGACCTGGAAAGGGGGAGCCTCGTGATCACCTCCATCACAGAGGTAGCCCGCGAAGTCTCGGGGCAGGGCACTAAGATGCCTTCCCTGTCAAGGATCTGCAGGATCAAGGCACTTCCCCAAGCCGTCACGCAGAGCTGCTGCTTTCCTCTAAGGCTGGAGTCTTCCCTCCCCAGGCATCTGCAAAGCAAAGCAGGCTCTTTGAGAGCAACTACCACACACAAGAGCACCCTCGCCCATCCAGTTTAATTCCAAGCATGATGCTACAATTCAGAATGATGCTTCAAAATATTGTGAGCCCGAGCATTTTATTATCTCAACAGGAGGTTGTTATGGTGTAACTTGAAAAGAAGCACGGTGCAAAAGCTGAGTACTCTGGCTGTATCAACGCTGCAGCCAAACACCCACACCATATGAAATTTGCTCCAGCAGCTTCTCAGTCATACCAGTGTTTAAGGAGACAGGCAGGCTCAACAACACTGAGCCTTCCCCAAGTCCAAATAAACACTTTATATTTGCCTCTGTTAATGAACATGACATGACTTGAGTCAAACGTTCTGCTGCCTAATTCTTCTTAATAGATTCCATGACTTGGAATGAAAACTAAGTGCCACTGCAGGCATAAAAATCTGAGTGTGGATGATCTCCACATTCTGCAGTTGTTACCCATAAACCACATTCAACAGTTTGACAGCCACAGCTGCAAGAAAAACCTTAGCACGGCCAGAGAGATGCTCCCTGCTCAGGTGTTCCCCCTTGTCGGCTGGCACACGGACACACTCGTGGCCTCCAGCTCGGAGCCAACAGAGTCATTTTCTTCATGAACACGAAAAGCTCTCCCTGCGTGGACCATGTCAGAAGACCACGCCAGTTTGAGGGACAGGGCGGAGTACCCTTCTCTAACCTAATTGATTCTCCAAGGCTATCCCAAGTGACACGAGAAGTAAGCTCAGCACAAAGCTCTCCTGCAGTTACTTCTGAGTTTCCATCTTACAGTAGCCTGTACGACACAAGCACAGGTTGACTGCAATGGAGCATCCAAATTGAGACCTTAATCAGGGGCTTCAGGTGAGTGTTGTTAGCCCAGACCCTACCCAGCACACACCCGGCCAGCAGGAGAGCCACAAGCAGCCCGGAGCTCGGCTATCCAGCAACATCCTCGCAGCAGGCAGAGGGGGTCTGCGCTTCAGGGACCAAAACGCTCTGGTGTGCAGAGGGATTACACACTTGAGACCCATTTTCAGAATTTAAGAGGCACATAGATCTAGAGCTAGCACGCTGCACAGGAGTTTATTTCTTTCCCAGTGCTGAAGGTCTCAGAATAATGGTCCATTACCTAGATACACTGAGAGAATTACTCACTAAGTGCCCTAGGAAGGCAATGGTGCTGCTAGCTGCAGGACGGCGCGGAATCAACAGATCTGGGGGCTTTGCAAGGCACAGTATAGAGAAGAAAAAGTCTTCATTCAGGTTTACTGTATGGAAGATTTAGATTAGATTAAATATTCTAACTGGAAATCAGAACATCTAAGCCCTGAAAGGCTCAGATCACAGCCTTTTCACAGCTGTCACAGCCCCAACACGGCATTTCTATAGGCTCACACAAAACTGCTAGCTTGATATCCATTACTTTTTAAATAATACATGTATAATTTAACTGGTAATTTGCATCTACATTCTAAAAATATCTCTGAAAATATTTTAAGTTGTTCTATATATGATTAAACTGTTCTAAAAAAGCATCTTTTTCCTCAGAAATGGTAAAAACTAATCAGCATTTCTTTAGCATTGAAAAGAAGGGCAGGGTCAAACCAAATATGTAGCAGATTCATAATTATATCTCTAGGTAGACTTTCAGATTCCTTTGAATCAGCAAAGATACCAGTATTTAGTAGTTATATATTAGCTACTTCTATCTAAGCACTGATCACAGGACAGGGGCGATTTTTTTTCAGAGCTTTGGGGTATTTCACAACAAACAGCTCTTCCTGTACTTCATGGTTTGTGATGACAAGTCATTTCTGTGTGATCAGCTATTCTTATTGATGACGACAGGGTCAACACGAAAGCTGCAGCTAACAGATGCTCACTCTCCCCAGAGATGTAGCACATGTCAAAAACACCATGCTGAAACACGTACTGGTCTTTCAAGCGGTTTGGATCCAGCTTCATGACATGAAAAAGTCTACAAAACATCAGATTTCAACCCATTAAATTCTGCTTAGGTGATCACACAGAAAACATCCTCATCTCTTACAGTCTATAATGAGGGTGATGTAAAGGAAACCAGAATCTGAGCTCATACATGCAAGTCCAAGGAAGTGTGCACTGTGCTCAGGGCGACACACTGCTGACCAAGCCACCTCAAAGCACAGGCTGGCAGCCAGGCTGGCTTTGGGACCTGAGCTCGTTTGGGTATCGCTGGACATTGGACGGCACCAGTCTGCAGTACAGCTCGTCCTGTATCCAAGGCAGGTAAAGACGACTTGTTTATCCAGGAAAGCAGCTCTCCTATGTGTCCACCAGCAGTGCAGAAGTGCAAGCACATTCAGAGAAAGGGCCTACACGAAGCGGGCTCAGTTTGCACTCACACACTCCGACAGCCTCCCACGCTCCAGCGGCAGCAGCCTCTACAGCAGCACTCACGTTTAGCACATCTCAACTTTACTGCACTACAGCCCAATTACCAGGCCCAATCCTTACCCAGGAAACTGACATTTTCTCCTTCCAAAACACCACTCCCTTGGCCTGCGAAGGGAGAGCGCCTCACATGGTGGCGCTTGGCTGAGGCCTATCGACACAGCTGCTCCACATCAAACAGGATTGGGGTGCTCCTCGTCCTGCTGGGTGCTGCTTTAGATCACTGCAGGAGTGCTGCTTTAGATCACTGTTTGCAGAGCACAAGGAAGACAACAATACACAGTGTAGATGCTATGTGTTATCCTTGATCAATGATATCTGCTCTAGGATAACTGCCCTAGGTTACCCAATGAGGTGAGCAACAAAACGGGGCTATCCAATGTCACCAACTGTGAGAACAAGGAGAAAAGGAGGATACAACTGGGACAGAACTGAGGGAGCACCAATTCTCTGATGATACTTTGCTCTTAATCACAAAAGCCCCAAATTAACAGAGGCTTGGAAAGACTATTTGCCCTTTCCCCAGAAAGATTATCTAAAGAGCTGGGTTTTGACAACAGTAGGTCCTGAAACACAGAGCATCTCACCCCTTGTTCAGAGCTTCCAACTACTTTTAACTCCCGTAGTTCATTATTTGTCACCATAACCTGGGACCAGCTCAGTGTTTATCGTGCTTGTCACTGACAAAAGAGCAGTTCACTCAGATGGGAACCCTTTTTCTTTTATGGTGGGGATTATTTACCACTACTTCTGCAGTTCCTCTTCTGTAGCGAGGTCTCGATCGGGCAGAGGGTCCACCTCAGGCACACAGTTACCTATTGTTGCGCTGCTGCAAAATCTGACGCATAGAAGCACACTAGATTTTAACAAAAACAGAAAAGAACTGTGAATATCTGGCAGTATCACCTTCCATTCTGATTTGATCTGTAAGAGTATCACAGCAAGGTAGACAAATGTTAAACTTGGTTTAAGTCTTGCAAACTAACCCTACGGGAAGGGGGGCAGAGCTGCAGTGCGTGCAGAGCACCGCACCTGGGCTAGCCCTGGCACGCACCATCCTGCGCATCCCGTCACCGGGCTCGGTGCTGGTGATGAGCAGAACAATGAAATCTCTCTGTGGCTCCTTGCCAAGACCACTGCGTGAAGGGGAATTCTGAAGGTTGTCCTCACTCTTTCTCGGAAATTCCCCTCTGTAACATATGAAGCTAAGGATTGGGAGAAACGGTTTGTTTCCCTGCAAACTGGCTATGCGATGGAAGAGCTTTGCCTGTTCTCTTATTTGGATTCATATCGGAGAAAACATTGCTGCAAGCAATTTCAGCATCCCTACAGAGCATGCTTTGCTCTGCCTCTACAAAGCTAAGACAAACATATCATTCCTATTTACCCACCAGAACACTCCAACAAGCTGCATCGTTTCTTTAGACCAGGTCACAAATGTTTAATTTTTCACAGTTCCTCTGACTTCAACAAACTTCTACTCAAATAAATTAGAATGATCTAGTCTAATCTTCAGCGGCCCTGGAAGCTGCAGCGGGCCACATATACCCCTTGGTCAGGTATTTCAAAGAATAGTCACAGTAGGACAGAAGTAAACAGAGACAGGCTCCTTTGCAGGGATGGAAGACACGAGCTACATGCACATTCTGGTACAGGGGATTCTCACATCACAATAAAGACACTTTCCTGTGGTTAGAGCAAAATGTTGGCTTTTCCAATACAAATGTTGTCTAAGAATCTCTGAAACACAGCAACCACCAGTGTCCAGCTGCAATCAGATCCTGGACAGAAAACCACACGACAGAGTGGGATGGGAGAAATGAGCCTTCACTCACAGCCTGCCTCAGACACAAGGCAATAGGAGCCTAACAGTCACAAGAGGGCAGATTTTTAGGCCACAACAGTTCAATTTCCGTTAAAAGTGGGCTAAAAAGACTTTCAGTGAAAAATTAAGAATTACTTTAGGACAACACATAAAAGTGAAAGCGTATTATTGTCAGAGAGAAAGAAAACAACCAAAATGGAATGTCTGTCGCCAATGTAAGGGAATATTATGCAGCTCTCTACTGAAAGCTCACACGTGGATCTCCAAGTGCAAACGTATGGATAAATGCAAAAAAAAAGAGCAACATCTCATTTGCTAGTGTCATATTTCGGAAAATCTACTGCAGCTTGGCAGTCTCATAAATGGCGGAAGACAGAAATAAGAGGTATTCCATGACGTACAGAAAATCTTCACTACAGGAACTCTCCAATTCAGCAGCTAGAAGAGTTTTCAGGAGCATCAGCTTTTTCTGTACCACACAAAGTATTTCTTACAAATACCATGAAAACAAAGGCAACCCACTGGTTACTAGAACACAGTCACCTGATGAGTTATGCTGAAATTCCTGTGGAACGCACAGCAAGTCACGGCAGGATTGTTTGTAAGTTGTTCTACCCTGCATTAAAATGAGTTTTCTAAATGCCTCAATATTTTTTATCACTGCTGCAACCTGCTTGCAGTCTCCAGTTATGAAACAGCATCCTGGTGTGCCAGGCATTGTACATTGAGGCTGTTATTGTCTTCTCCCTACTGTATCTACGTAGCTTCTCATTATACTCACATGATGACCATAAACTCACCCCAGGCCACCTCCATTTCTAGTCAGGCAGAACTGTAAAATGCTTTCATTGACCACTCATGTGTTTTACTTCTTAGTTTGGTTCTAACTAAGCAATAACACAGAGCATCTGATGGATGATTTTAAATATTTAATTGCTTTATTATAGTTTCAGCTACAACTATAGCAGCACTAAAAGTTTCTGGCTTAAGTAAAACTCCCTCTTAGGGAACATAGGAAAAATGCATCCCTCAAGCAAAGCAAAGAAACGCTTTATTATAATTATTCTGTGTATCAGTGCAATTGGTACCAATTGGTATATTGGGCTCTGGTTTGGGAACCATAAAAGCTGAGATAAGACAGGCTATCAGCTGTGTGGAGATGTGCCTGCAGTGACTATTCATTTCAAAGGTACAGTCAGATACTTTACCATGTTTCAGAAGGGAACGGGGTCTGCAACAGCAAGGAGCACTTTTCAGAATTCTCCATTTCCATTCACAAAAGCTCCCAGGATTCTTAGATCTACATGCAGGTCTCAGAATGCTAATTGTTTAGCTCTGTATCATCACTCACCCGCTGGAAATGCCAAGGAAAACCAGTGAAGGTGCTAGGTAGCAATCAGTGTTTGGAAAGGAAGAATATTACGCAGAGAGAGCAAGCGTCAAGTCAGAGCACCCTGCTCAGAGGACACGGGAGAACAGCTCTGACCTGGCCTCTGATGAAACTGCCTTCAAATAAAATAAACCACTAAAATAGGCAGCATTTAACTTAGAGGTAGGTATTATAAGAATCAGCATGTAATTTCTAAATTACATGTGACCTGAGCCTTAAGCTCTTAGCACCTTTTAAGATTTTGATTTCAGCCTTTGTACGTAATTTAAAGTAATAAGAATATCTAAAAGCCAATTAATTTTATAAACAGCTAATAATTTATGAAGGTTAAGCCTTCAATTTTTCCTGATTTTACTCCTGATTTTAAATGTTTCTGGAGACCTAAGGACTAATTTTAAGCATTACCAAGTATCCATATACAGTCAACAGCAGTGAACATATTCAGCATATCAAAACAACAAAAACTGGACATCCCAAATGATACCACGGAACAGTGAACACTTGAAAACCTCACCTTAATTAATCTCCCTAGGTGCTCTCTTCAGCTGCGGACTCTAAAGCAACATGTAAATGAAGGAAAATGGAAATGGGAAAGCAAATGATGCACAGAGAGATGGAAGCGCTTGGCCATGCTCAGGCAACAGATCCAGAAGCTCCAGGCTCCCAGGGCCCGCTCTATGGGTGCTCCTCACAACATCCCAACATTTTGGGACTACAGACTGCTAACAGATCAGCTGGTTTCCTAGTTCCAGGTAGAAACACTGAGAAGGAGAAATCACTCGCTCTGCAGCTTCGGCGCAAACCTGTCATGTCTGACCAGCATGTGGGAGCTGGTTCTCCAAATTGCACTACGGACTCCTTAGCTAGTGATCTACTCAAGCACTGTGCTATAAACTTCTACTCTCAAAACTGCACCTCGAGATTCCTTCAAGCTCTAATACTGACATACAAGATATATTGCAATTATTGCATGGTCACTGCAATCAACAGTGTAATAATGATTTATACTAAAATAAATGGCATTAAACAATATAGTTTTTGTTTTTCTTCTGGCAATGTGACACAAACGACGTGTAAAGCAAGCAAAAAACACATTTGTCAAAAATTGCATCTTCCATGGAGAGCTGTATTTTGAGGCAGTAACACAGGTGCTGTGTCCTTCAGGGATTCTAGGTGTAATCTCTCCACAAGAGTAGAAGAAATATTGAATGTCAGAAGCATTTATGAACTGTGGGAGAGTTAACAATTATTCAGCAGCTAGGAAAAAACAGTTAGCCTTGCCAGAGAATTCACAGGAAATCCTGAGGGCTTATGGGGCCTGTTTTACATCCTGCCTGCTAAAAGGATTATGTCATCTAGCAGAGGGAGCTGCATTAAACTTCCTTGTATCACGGACACACGAAAGACCAGGTGAGAAGTTTAATAGAAGACTAAATGGAACAAAAAGCTGAGGAAATGGAGCTATAATTACCTCACCAGCTTCTTCGTCGCCTAGCAAGAAGCCTTCTCATTACCCACCACATCTTTGCATTTTGAAGGCAACCAAGTTCTTCCTTGAGCAATGTCAGATGAAACAATATCACAATTTCAACACACGCAGGGGAGACAAAGCTTCCTGGCCATATGCTACTTGCTGTCTTTGTTTGGGGCCCTAGAACAGCACGTTTGAGAAGAGGCCCAAAAATCCTAGGCTGAAGAACTAGTTGCTTTGTCTCCCTCATAGAGAGGGCACATCAGATCTTTACCTGGAGAAAACTGGCCTTGTTTCTTTCTAGTTAACCAATTAGACAGGAGAGCTCTGGAGTCCCAGAGGCTCCGATTATTTTCTACTGTGCTACAGCAGACACTTCAGTCACCATGGGGTAGAGTTACCATGATGTATGTCCTTGTAGATATATTAATAGGGAAACACTAGTACTACAATTTAATAGGATTAGCTGAAATTGCTGTAATACATTTTACAGATGGGGAAACTGGGACACAGGCAGACTTAATTTTAAGCAACTAAATCCATACTTTGGCACCAAAGCAACCTGATTCTCTGTAGTTCAGAACACTGAACTCCCACACAGCAAGAGGTTACAGCCTCCCCTCTGTATTCTTCTCAGGAACAACCACAGCTCTACCTATCTCACACCTTTCTGAGAGGCAACTCAACACTCAGCAGTAATGCAAGGCCAGACCCTAAGCGTCTGTACCTCAGAACAGACATATTCCTAGCAAGGTAATGGCCCTGCCTCCCAGGGAATTCCTACAGCTCCCGCTTTATATAAGGCCAGTTTCTGCAGCTAGGCCTTGATACCAGCTTCCCCCCCGCCCCCTCCACATCACCCAACTGTTTCATCTGCACTTCAACATCTCTCCGTTTCCCTTCAGAATCTGGGGACAAGTTCTCCCCTACTCTAAACTGGATTTGTGCCACTGAAGCCCATACTGTCAGTGTAAAACCTGCCTCCTTGTTTTGAGCCACTTCTCTTGTTTTTTCACTCTTCGAAAGTCTTTACCTTTAACTCCTTGTAACTGTTGTTCACAGGTTTTCAGAGGGGAAAGCAGCACCAGTTCTTGACTCTTTTAATATATCTTCAACTGATGGGGGCGGGGGAGGAATTTCAGTTTTCACGGTTAAAAATCAAAAGCAAAGCATTTTGGGGGGGCATCTAAGAAGCTTCACACTCTTTAGTGACATCCTCCTGTCTCCCTGCAGAAGTCCTGCTGATCATTAGTTACAGCTCCTACGATAGTGCAGATTTATCAAGAGGAAAAAAAATATTGCATTATAACAGATTTTTGCCCAAGAATGTTGCTAAACTGAATGCCTGATCAAACAAATTAAAATCAGGTCTTTCTCTTCCACAGGGTTAACTTGAATGAAATCTGACAGCTACTTCACTTTAGAGGTTTTATGTCCCAGATGGTTAACAAACGTAGTAAATAAGCTTGCAATTGCACATTTTCTTGTTGCTGTCAACTCTAAGCTCCCTCAAGATAAAGAAGCAGCAGGTTAACTGTATATGTATTGCTTACTAGCTCCACATCTCCACCTAGCATCGTGGGCCAAGAAGAGGGGGACTGCTAGGCCTGACTCCGCAGTCCCTCTAGTTTTTGCCAGCATGACACCCCTACAATAGGCTAAAAAAGAGGAAAGAAGGAAAAAACAAGTCCATCTTCCAGAAATGGTGCTCTGCTCCTCTAGCCTTTCTTCATAGGTGTCAAGGTCCCCAAAGTAGTAAAACCCAGAAGGCTCAAACCTACTGCCCCTCCTATCCAACCTACACGCTGCAGAGTGGCCTGCTCAAACACTAAGATAGAAACACGCTATCAACAGCTTAGCTCTGATGCTTGAACATATTTCTAGTCGTGTCTACTACACCTTATATAAATATATTCTCCTGTCAAGCAACTGGAGCTAATCCTCCTACAAAGCAGTAGTGTTTAATGCAAATGTGTACAAAGCTAAACGACATTTTTTTTTTCTTAAACACACATGTAGTAAGTACAGAGAAGCGAGTAAGTGGGATGCTTCCTTGTAAGTGCCAAGTAACAAAATTTCACAGATAATCTATCAAAAATGGCAAAGGGAAACAAATAAATGTTTACTACTCAGTGGTGATTATTTAAAGTGCACTGCCTTACAAAGATCTCTATTTTTGGAAGAGAGGTAGAGGTAAGGAAGACTCTCCTTTGAACAGCAGTTTTGCAAAAAGGAAGCTGTTGACACGTTCAAGGCCACAGCCACAAAGTTAAGACCCCAAGAGCTCCATTGGATGAGGAGATTTAAGCATCACCTCAACGGGGGAACGTAGAAATGTATCAATCAAAAACTTTCCAACAAGTTCTAATGAGAAGGAAGTGCAGTGTCCGGTACACCCAGCATAACTCCACAGCAAGACAGCAACAAGTCAGTGACACTAATAGACCACATTTAGGACCAAAGACCCCAATCAGGATCATGATCTTCCATTTTCAGCACCGCTCACTTCTCTGACGAGTTCAATTCTCCAAGCTCAATTCTCTGCTTCTCAATTCTCTTTGCAACTAACTCAAAACAAGGGCTTTTCAGTATTGCTCTGAGGAAATCTTTTTTTTTTTTTTTTAAATTTCATACTTGTACCACCATGAATACTACTCCAGTGTCATCAAGTCTTTAGAGATTTTCAGCACAACCGAAGGCTGTAAGTCTCCTCTAAACTTTACAAAGATCATTCATTACTCCAGCACAAAGTTCTATCCTATCTATTACACATCACATGTCACTGCTGTTGCCACTCTACTTTAAAGTATCAGTTCATGCTGAATAAAGCAGATCAGTGGACAGTTTTTTGTATGTGAAGAGCTAAGTTATCCAAAAGCTGTGAAGCTGCGTTAGAGGTTCTCAATATCGGGGTGTTGTGTGTGAACTCTGAGGAGCTACAGTCCTTCATTTAGGAACTTCTGCAGGAACAGACCACATCCTTGGTCTCCAGGCCCAGAACCACAGTTTTTGTTTCATCAGAACTCCCCAGAGCTTTAGGAAGATATTCACACAAGAACTCTACTGTAACAACAGGCTTTGGCTAACGATGCAAAACACATACAGCGAGGCAGCTTATTATGCTTGTCCATGACTTGCTGTAAATCTTGCATATCTCTAATAATAGACAGACAAGTATCTCAGAAACTCTTTTAAACAACTGCTGTTTCTCCTCTACAAAATGGCTGCTCAGGCCTGAGTCAAGGGTTCCTTTAAGTGGCTGCTGCTGTTTTAATCTCAGCAGTTGCCATTAGCTTAAGTGGAGCGCTGCCGCAGTCAGGAGGCGAGCCTGGGCTCAAGGGCTGCTGCTTTACACACTCTCATGTTGCGCACATCATTACCCAGACCTGCTCAAAAAAATTGCTCTTTGCACGAGTCAGTACTTTCCTCCCTAGCTAAAGAAATGCAGCTGAACCCTGTCCTCAGAAAAAAATGGAAACTTGCAGCTGACGTGCAAACTCAAGCAGGGGTTGGTTGAAGGCTAGTTTGAGAGCAGGTCAGGGATATCCTGTGTTTCTATTGGAAACTTCTACCTGTTTAAGAATTATGTGATGGTAAGGTTGGACAATCCAAAGCAGGTTCCTATGGACTTGGTTAAGTCACTTTTTTTTTTTTTTTATATATATATATACACACACACACACACACATATATGTACATACACACAGACACAGAAAGCAGCATGAAAGTTAATCCTAAAACTTTATTGACAGTAACTTCCTCTCCAGAAGAGTATAGCCCAAGTTGTTAAAACTCTGTCAAATATCTAGTTTGTGCTACCCTTCACCTATCTGAAGGCTCTAGGAAAGCTCCAAATACTTCAAGTGGACTATTTCAGAAAGAAGACTGCCTCAGGATGTTTACAACACACCAGGCTCTGGGTCTGAAGTTTTGTTTTTATGGATTTTCTTTGCTTGCTTCAGCCTTGAGATTCTGTAAAGCAACTTTGTAGCAAATGAATGTTAAGCCTTCACGATTCTTCTCTTTGGAAATTCTAAAAATCAAGTCTCCTTAATCTTGGAGCAAGATTTATGTATAATTTATGCATGCAAATGCAAGGCTACATACAGCAATTTCTACGCTTAAGGTGAAGCAGTAACAGTATTACTCTCATTTGTAATCTTATAACACAAAGCAACAACTAAGAACAGAGGTCTGATAACATCACCAGTGCAGCTGCACATCACCAGCCCTACCTTTGCATTCCTATCCATCAGGAAAGGCACCACACTGTAAAACCTATTAAGATTTTCAGAACAAAACAAACATCAGAGCTATCTACAGTATAGCACTGATCAGGAGAGATGCTGTCTCTCCTGGTTCATTTGCACAACTATATTGACAAGGCAGAAACTTGCAAAATTTATCTAATATCCTGCTTGGACTTACCAGCTCTAACAGGATTAGAGAGATTTCTCTCACTTAATAAATAAGACCTTCAGAATGGCACGGTACAGATCAGCAGGATGGATCTGAACAAAGGAACCCTGAATTTATACTTACTGGGCAGAACGTGCAGAATCATTATGTGTGCCCTGATGACAAGGATGCAGGGATATGACAATAAGCTCTACCGTGTAAAGTAGGACAGAACAGCATACAAATGCAAGGCATGATCAAAAAGCAGGAGTTAATTATTAACTACTGGCACCATCAAGCTTTTCTAGGCCCTCTCTCCAGGAGATGTTTTGGAACAATATGCTTAAAATGACGCCTGTGCTCTTCCAAGCAAGATGAATTCGGCTCTATCCAATCAATCTGTGCTTGGAAAGGACCCTGATATCGTTAGCGTCTTAAATGCCATAGTGAAATAGTCAGCATACATTTGATAATACACGGCTTGTTTCCCAAATACACAGATAGATGACACATTGATCTGATCTTCTGCCAAATCCATCCTAAATCAGTAGCACAAAGACTATTCCAAACCAGTCTGAAAGATTAAAAAAAGCCAATGAAAACAAGATACTATCTGCCACACTTGCCATAAATGGCTGCAAGCTTCAGAAGTCAGAATATCTGCAACTCTCTATAGCCCGTCCTGAAACACAACACAAAGCAGTGCTGTCCATGTTCCATTTCAAATCAAATTTGACTGGGCATCTCTTCTTTAAGACATAAGTGAAATGAAGTTCAGAATTCTGTAATAATTATTTTTATGAGTGCCTGTTCGAAGGGGCTAGTGACAACTGAAGATAAACAAATGCAAGGAAAAAAATTATCTTGTCATTTAAGAGATTAAAAGAAAAGGAATAAATAGCAGGATCCTCTCTAGCCCTCTTCTCCAAAATTACATTTGGCTTTTTAGCTGAATGAGGGCAGGAAGAAGGGAGAGATGAAGTCTCTCCTGATTTTTGCAGTGCAGATTTGCTACTTATCCAACCTGAAATGACACCAGATGAAGCAGTCCTATTGGTTCTGTTTTCCACAAAAGAGGCTATTCAGGAGGTTATTAAACACAGCCCATAGAATATTTCATTCTTTTGCACAGTGATGTCTAAGAATGCTACTATTTTCATTAAGTGTTGACTCTACTGGCATACCGCCAAGGCCTGCAAATTCTCTCCTGGACAGCAAAGCTGAGCTGCACAAGGCTAGCACCAAATGGCACAGATGAAATTGTCCAAAATCTGAACAGTTACCACAGAACAGTTAGCACTGGCTCTGGGGCACAGTTTGAGAACTCCCAAGGGAGGAACGCCCAGCCACCCCACGGTGTCAGGACCCATTCACTGCAGCTCCATTCACCACCACAAAGGCATCGGAGCAGGAATCTGGCAACAGAGGATGCCAAGGCCATGTGGAATGGGCTCTGCTGCCTGCAAACTAAAGGCAGGTCCTGCAGGATTTACCAGTTACCCACACAGGCCTCAGAAGCACTTTGCTCTCTGCAGGCAGAAAATCCGAAGCGCAGCAAAACAATTTAAACTTGCAAAGTCACATTAAAGCAGAGCTCATAGAAACTGTCTGTCAGAATCAAGATCTATGGACATGGACAAAGGCCACAAATCAATCTAGACTGCATTAAGAGAGACATTTGAAGGAATATGAGAAGTCAGGAAGATTATTAATCTTGCATGTGCCCGGCTAGAGAAATGCATAGATTTTGGTTCATGCTAACAAGATGATGGAGGCAAAGTGACTGTTCATGTAGCTGAGAAACAGGCAGGAGGCTAAATCCCAGCTCCTGCTTCAAAAACAGCTTCAGCATCTGTTTAAGGATCTCCATATAAAGAAGAAAAACAAAAACAAAGCCCACAACACATTAGTCTATCACTCACTATTCCCACTGGAGCACTCTGCTCACCTATCTACAATGCTGCATCTCCAGTTCAATGCTCCCTACCTAGACCCACTGCATTTTTTGCCCAATAGCAACCCAACTGCACCTAGAAGAACTTCAGCTTCCTCTCATCCACCTCCAGTTATTCCATAATCCACCACAGACAAGGTTAATGTCATAATAATAAAACTCAAGCAGGAAGCTGGGGAGCTGGACCACACATAAAGGGCTGGAAAAAGCTGCAGTCACAAAATGAAGAGGTTTTAAACAGCTCAGCCCTTGGAGAGGAAGGGCAAGAAAACTACTAGGATTGTTTGCTGAACCAGTATCCTGAAAGAGGTAAATCAGATCATTACCGATCAGCAATCAACTTCGTTACTAATAACTTCTGGCCAAGCATCCCAGTATTTCCTTGAACTAGAGACGATTCTCTGACACACGCAGATTGATGCATTTTACATAAAGGTTTAACAACGGTTTGTGAGGCATGGCCTAAGTGGCCGTGATAAATGAGCAGGTGGAAATGACTTCATAAATCGTTTATGATGCATTATGGCCATTTTTACGTTACCACAGATTGCAAAAATATTAACAATAAGTGAATGCTGATAGAAAGGTTGTGGGTATGTTTGAATGATTTTACTGTATTTGTAATATACAGTAGTAGACACAAACCAGATACCCATCTTTAATAAATGTTTTAGAAATGCATGCTATAAATTATAAATGGATGACTATATATGCCATATAAAATATGCATAATGTTTTCTGATGTCTGCTAATTGTACGCTATAACCGTTTAAGAAGCCATTAATAACAAGCTGACTAGAAATATAAGAGTTTACAGACATAAGGAGACAATTTCTAATTAAACAAGTAAATTCTAAAGCAAAATAAATGCAATTATATTGGTGCCGGAAATATTATAACTGTTTAGTAAGTTCTTCATTCTAAAGTGCTTGCAGACACCACATAATTTAAGTGCTGTGTTTGGAAGGAACTTCAGTGCTGCTGTTCCCTGCCCAGTGACTTCTTAATTCAAACTATCTTTAAAGTGGAAAGCATCTTTTTGCTAATAATTATTTTAATGAACGAGTATCATGATTTTTGTAGAGTCTTTTAAAGGGAATACTGCTTTTGCCCCTGTAGGAATCTGTAGACCTGTTTTAATGACAAGAAAGTTCCTATTCTAGAGGAAAACCTTCACATTACCACCAGTGGCTCCAAATGTGCATACATATGATATTCTCTGGAAAGTTTTGTCTATTATATGCTTAGTAATACTACTACAACACTGAAGTGTGACATTTTGATTCATTTCCTCAAATTTATTCTCAAGAATGACTTTCTTCTGCCTTCTCTCTACTGCTAACTACTGGGAAGGTCAAACTCTTGCAATAACTGGAAAAACTTCATAAAACAGCCTCAATTGACAGAATGTGCAAAGTCTACGTATGAAATTTCATTCTAATCTCATCTTTTCATGATACACTTACTCCATACTTCAATTAACCTCTTGCCTGCAACAGCACTAAGTAAAAGCATAAAACTAAGCACATGTGTAATTGTTTGCAAGTGATTCATCTCTAATATTAATCTGTTCACAACTGAAAAGCCTGTGTGTATTAATTCCACACGTTCTCATCTTCTATATATAAAATCATCTTCTATGTTTCTCTGTTTGTCTTTGCTTATTCAGTGATGAACACGCATATTTACATAATTTAAATGAAAGCTAATGTGTCTTTCACATTAAAATTACACCAGTTCTGTATCCTCCCATCTGGATTAGAGCAGGCAACTCCATTCATGTTCTATTTATGTGAAAACCGGCTCAGGAAAATGACAGGAAGAGAATCAAGAGGAAGGAATGGCACAAAAGGAGCATTTTGCACCTGTCCCCTCCTGCAAAAATATACAGACGTCTGAATTAATCTTTCAGTTTTAGACATGACTTCAGTACACTTTTATTTAGTCCACTTGCTTTTTGGTTCCTACTATTAAATCTGGATGAGAAAAACTTCACAAATTCAATTTCCCTTCAGAAACCAAGTATTTCCATGTTAGTTTCTTGACAGTCTTTGTAGGTAATCAAAATTGTGTGAAGCCTTCTATGAAACTGCAGAATTGATCAACCTCCCACACTGCAGTACTGAACAATTCCTGGACAAAAGGATCTAAGTGAATTCAAGGCTAGGGAAAATACAGATCGACACCACTAACAGATCTTAGGATTCAGATTTCTACCAGTAATTGCTAACAGCAACATCTTCATTAACACAGCACCAAAGCCACTTCCTGCTGCAATGGCAGGCAAAGCCGAGTGATGGGGATGGTATTCAGACAGCTAATGGACCTACTCCGGTCATTTAATGGCATTCTCTTTCATATGTTTTAACAGCACTTTTCAGTGCCCTAATGTATCAGCACCCTAAGCATAGGTTGCCGAGAACTCAGGATTTGTACCAAACAAACACGAAAAACAGTATGTGATGGCTTATGGCTTCATATTTAACGCAGTGATATTTATGTACTAAACATTTTACTTGAAAACTGCAACAGTAAAGAAAACAATGTTATTGCACTAGCAATTTCCAAACTGGTAAGAGGATTTCTGTCTAATCTCAGCACACATTTACTGCACATTTCACTGCTCATCTAATCAAAGCTGGGAATAATTTGCTTTTAAAATAAAAACAAACATACATATCCACATAGGATCAATATAGGAATCTCCCTAACAGCTCCAAGAACAATCCCAACACTTTATCATTAAGTACCTCCCCAGTTACATCGGCATCCAGCTGTCAAACTAGCCACTTTCTGATTTCTGTTCCTTGCACTTCCCTTCAGAGGACAGTTGGGCACTTCTGAAATCTACTGCAAGATTCTGCATGTGACCTTTTGCAGAGTGAAAAGGAACTCAAAACACATGGTGAAAAGTTGCACACAACATTTAAGTCATATTCAGACTCTGTATCTGTTTCAACAACCCAGTCCCTACCTTCTCCTCTCAGCATCTTAAGGGGAATCTTTGAACTGATTTCTACAAGGTTTGGAGGTGTTCTTAGTTTACTTGTTTGTCACAACCCACAGCAAAAAGAATGACGACATACTGTAATATTCATGATCTTCATTACACATCTCCAAAACATGAGGCTTTTGCTGGTGTGCACTTGGCTATGCCAATACTACTAGACTGAGCCCCTGCAGTATCAAAATCGCTGTATGAGGGTATCTCAAATTACTCTAAGTTACAGTACCTGAACCCCAAGCCATTTGGTTTCAAACCTAGAAAGACAGGATTCTCACTAAATATAGTTTAGTTATGGCTTGAGTTCAGATGAAGACAAAATCTGTCCATCTTTAAGAATTTCTTAATCTAAAATGCTCCTTGGACTTAGGAATAATACAGCTCTGACACAGTCTTCCACCTAAATCCTTCACATCTAGTAGAAAGAGAGGGGTGGAAATATTTGACTTATGCCTAAAACACACATCCCAACCCAGGCCAGCTTTGCCTCAAGAAAAAAAGTGCAAAAGTTCCAAGAGAGCTACCAAAATCTTTGCTAGCACTCTTGAATTCACAGGATTGGGCATGGCAAGATAAAAAACAGTAAATGAACTAGATGAGATTAAATAATCATCTTTTAAGAAAAAATGTGTAATTGGAAAAATACAAAATAAATGATATATCTTGCTCATAGTCCAAGAAGAAGCTGCTCAGGCAGATCTTCAGATTTGTTTCACTTTTGCAGAAGCAGAATCATTTCACATTCAGAAGCATCTACTTGCTTCTTAAAAACCAGATGAATTGCACATTCCCAGTTGCAGGATCAAAACTATCCTGGTGTCATTGTGTTTTTCTGTTTTTCGATTATCTGTCCTTAGTCATTCAGTTCTGATAAAGTTCATAAGCTTTTTTGACTTTGTGTCATTTACCGGGTCACCCCTCGTACACTCACCATAGTGCAAAGATCTGACCCGACACAGTTATAAGCTACAATCCCAGAACACAGCCCAGGCTTCAAGCAGCAAAATATACAGGCAGAACAAATACTGTAACAACTGTCTTATAATTTCTGCTACATTTTTTTGATCTCAAGTCGATGGTTGCTAGGAGAGGATAATCTGAAAAGAATGAAGGGAACAAGAGAAAAAGGGTATGACAGGAGAAAGGAAGGTTAGCAGGACATCGAACGCATGAGCTGAGACGCAGACCACAAGGAAGAAAGGCTGATACAGGGATGGAGAAAATTTAGACCAAAACAAAGAAGGTTTCTAAGCAGAAGTCTCTGCTTATTGACTGCAGCTCTCTGATATTCTTGGCAATTCATCCACAGTAGATAAGGGAATTAGCACACAGATGCCCATGTTCCCATAGCAAGGGAGGGGGACTCATCCTGCTCTGTCTCACCCTGACTCCTAGCTGCCTATCGTTCTTACTACTGTGATCACTTGTGCAGCTACACTGAATTTGTGCTGGTTTATACACCTTAAGTGGGGCTTTCTGATCCAGTTCACATTCTCTAGAAGAAGAATCCCAGGTTGGTCAGAATCCTCAGAATTAGATGAAATTAGTACAGTTTTTGTCAAAAAAAAAGCCATTAAATATTTTAAGTAGCCCAGAAGGCTCTTTTGAGCCATCACCTTAACTTAGATTTCAAGTTCATCTTACCTAACTGCAGGCCTTGACAAACTCCATTCCTTTTTTCTTTTTTTTTTTTTTTTTTTTTTTTTTTTTTAGTTTTCTCCACATTTAGTGACTGGAGTCAAGAAAAAGTATCAAAGCACTAAGATGCCATGAAAGAATTGCACGGTGGGACTCCCATGCCTGCCTGCAGGGCTCCAGAGGTGCACAGAAACTCCCAGACTTCTGGGCGATCAGCCAAGCAAGGCTTCTGACCACCCAAGATTATTATATAAACTTTCAAATTGCTTTAGGGAAGAAATAGCTATGATTATCCATAATAAACTAAACCAAACAAATGCTGCCAGCACATTACAGCTTATTCTTCTGTTCTCACACTATCAAAGAGCAGTGCAGCCAGACAGCAAGCACAGATCTCAACTGGCAAAACAGAGCAGTTGGGCAACACTAGAAGGAGTTTAATGTTAATACTTAGGCTACTAATGGAATGACCCCTGTAGCTTTTAGCCTCTAGATACTGAGACTATTTGTCTGTCCTAGCTTGAAAGTTTATTCATCCACACAAAGAGAAAGCCTTGCTGCAGGTAACTTGGATATCTAAGCTAATAACATTAAGTTGGATTTCCAATGAGACGTAATTCTGGCACTCACTTCATTGAAAGCTGAACAGCCGACTCCCCACAGGCATCTTTGAATATTGCAAAAAGCCAACCAAACAACAACAAAACCAAACACTGAAAATGCTTGAGAACATCAGAATATCTAAATCCTTACCCGCAAGGGGCGACTGACTGGGGAAAACGCTGGAAGAGGAGCCACAAATTTAAAAGGGTGGTGTGTAAAATCACAGCCAAGTCTACCTCCAAAGCACAGCTTCCCATTTTGCCAAGGTCTGGCCTGTATTTTCCAGGTACCCCCTTACCAC
Organism: Nothoprocta perdicaria; assembly: GCF_003342845.1. Taxonomy (NCBI): domain Eukaryota; kingdom Metazoa; phylum Chordata; class Aves; order Tinamiformes; family Tinamidae; genus Nothoprocta; species Nothoprocta perdicaria. Next base: position 1,180,770 of record NW_020455710.1, read on the forward strand.
AGAATCAGGGTAATTCCTCAACACTTCTCAACAAGATGACAGAGTTGGGAGCAAACTAACACTCCTATAATACAAAGTAAGAACTGCCATAGTTCAGGCCTCTACAGTCTCTCTTCTAGTCATTTAAGTAGCATTTTAGCTGCACTTTCAAGTCTTCTATCCTCCTTCCTCTCCTTTACCATATAACACCACAACACACCCCATCTGAGTTTGTTGCCAGGGTCTGAATTTCCCCAAGAAATGGCCATTCCTTAAACCTGCCTCTTTTCCCTCCACACCTCACAGGGCTAAAGTCAAGGAGGTTTTTACGCCCTCTGTAATGTAGTTCCTGACCCTACACAAATCTCTGCCTTTCGCTAGTACTGATCAATACCCCACTGAAGGTGCATTTGTGCACACCTGCTCCTGTCCCACAGTCCTTTGCTCTCCGACCAGTCCATCAATTATAGGATCTACAGGGACTTCAGCAATAAGTACAGTGAGATTTCTCCTTTCTGGGCAGCAATTCAATCCCACACTACAGAAAGGCTTTCTGGCCATACTGTATTTTCCAATTTCTTTCTGTGAGCAGCTTTTCACTCTCAGCCAGGCCTGCAAGTGAGCTAAGGTTAAAGAGCCCTATGCTGGCACTTGCTGAAAGCCTCCCATATGCAATGATAAATCCAGTGCTAAAGGCAGAAGATGACATTGCCTTTCCCCTAAGTGGCAAGTCAGCTATGCCCCAAGAGCTTCATCTCCAACACCTCTCTAACATTTCATTATATTCAGCTCTATGGGAGCCCTCACACACTTTATTTCTAACATGTTGTCTGAGATGCTGTAAAATCATCTCCAAACACAATCGAGTTATCCATGCTGGACAAAATATTTCATACTTCGTTCTTCAGAAATGTTAGCAGAGCTCAATGTTTTTGGACGGAAAAGCAATTCAGTAGAGCAAAATTTTAGCACTGGGAATGAGGAAGATTTTACAAGATGGAAGAGAGCTCACCAGAGCCCACTTGCATTCCTCCCTTTTATTTCCATAGGGCTGGCACAGAAAAAAGGGTCTCAGCGGTGAATTACAACTCTTATCTACACAACCCCGTTATCAAAGAACCCCTGGCAGTGCCGTGTAAGCTCCAAGCAGCCTCCATGCACAACCACCACCATTAATCAACAGGTCGTCTACCACAAACACCCACAGACGTTTCAGCCGCAGGCAGGAACCTCCAGCTCCTCTACTGTGCATGACAGGAACATGCTGCTCTCGGCTAGACCAAGAGCTTTCATCAATTAAGAATTATAATAGGCAATCTGGTTTAAAAAAAAATACTAACAACAATAAAAAACCCACAAAAAACACACTCCCATAAGAATCCCATCCTGAGATCTTCCTTGAACAGTGAGATATAGTAACATAAAGAGAGTTAGTGTCACGTCAGCTCTAAATTACAGTGGCACAGGGGAGCTATGCAACAAAAGCAGTCCTTACCAGGGTGTGCTCCAGTACTCCCCAACTGTTTAAAGTGGGGAATTGGAAAACAGAAAACTTTTTTTTTTGTGTATGAACAAGGCATAAAGAAAATCATACCACCTCTCCCACTTTTATCTACACTTGAGGCAGGCCTTGGACTCGACAACCTGCTTCATTTCCATCTTGAGCATGAGAAAGTAGCACAAGATTAAAAGATTAAGAAACACAATTATCACAACCAGCCACTTTTAAACAAATGGAATTCTCCTCTCCAGAGAAAACTGCTTTAATGGACACCTCATCCGTGCTCTGACTTGTTTTGTTGGGGCGAGTATGGGGCACAGTCACTCTGTAGATGATCATTCACCTTGTCCAAACTGACCCTTTCTAACCGAGGGCCCTGCAGTTGGGTGAGCGAGCCCACGCTGCACAGCGATACCCAACAACTCACAGGTGGAGATAAAGCCTGCACGGTCCACGACAGTAAGTGATAACAAATCAGCACAAATGCTTTGCTCAGACATCCAAAAGATTAAAAGGGCAACCAGTTCAACACACCCATTATTTGTGAACCACAGTAAGACAGTAAATAGCAGATATTAAATAGAGCTTTCTAATAATTACGCACAACATAAAACATACCTGACCTCCAAAGATGACATATTTTGCCAGTCAATAGAATGACATAACCTTTAAATATCTTAAAGGGAGAAAACAGAGACAGACACTTTGAGGATCCTTTATTTAAACAGAAATTTTGGGGGTGTGCTGGAATATAAGCAGCAACAAAGAGCAGGTTTCAGGATCAAGGGAATACTCAACTACCAGTTTCAGGAAACTTACTGGCATGTTTCTTTTTCCATACCAACATTGCAAAAAAGTGTTTGGTGTCTACATTTCCAGTGCAGCAGAGTTTCTAGAAGGCAGCAGGGCAATTATGCCCGTGAGCAGTTTTGCAATTGCATATTTAATCTTATGAAATAAGCTCTTTTGGCTTTTACAAATCATCTCTAAATTGCCAATCAAATCAGTTCCAGGAAACAAGACACTGCATCTTACAGATGTGCAAGAAGAATTTACCAATTAACATCAAAGACCAAATTACAAGAATAATAGCTTCCTTGGAATATATTCCTTTAACTGTGCAAAAATCAAGCAAGAAAAAAAAAGTTTGAATTTCCTATAAAAAATGATACTAAAATACCCTCTGTTTAAGCAAAACTATCAAGGGTTTTTAAAAATAAAATAAACAAACCACCAAGCACGGTAAGGTTAGATAAATAGATAAAGAAGTAGACCTGAGCAACTGCAATTAATGTTCATTGTAGGGCTGCAGCACAAAATAACCTTTTAGGGCAAGAATCCTTGTTATTTCTCAAGCTTTTCACTTAGCAGAGCACGGCTAGTCCTCCCTTTCTGAGCAGCTGTTCAATTCCAAGTGCTCTGAGTCCCAACAGAGACGCCTCAGGCCCTCTCTGCTACAGTTCTTCACATCCTGCAGCGCACGTTGCATAAACCACATCACCTGTGGATTTTCTCTGCAGCTCAGGCTCAGCTCTTGTGGCCAAGTAGGCCACAGTGTTTTAAGTCACACCTGTGGCAAACGGGAACAAGTTTCCCCCACATTTGAGGGAGAGTTTGGCCGAAACATCTTGCACAGCATCTTAAAGAAACTCTGGAGAAAAACACATAGTATTGCAAAAGTTTAAGGTGGGCCAACACCTTAACTCTCTTCCACCAACACTTACACTAAACAGCTTCCTCCTGTAGTCAATCAAAGCTCTCCTTTATGCATACTCTACTTGCTTTGCTACAGGCCAGGCACACTTGCTGCTCAGTCTGTACAGCCTAGGGAACAGCGTAACACAGGGAGCATATATCAATACTTGAATTTTGCTGAAATTTTCCCAATTTGTGCCTGTCAAAGACTTGGGTTTCTGCATTTCTTTATTCTCTTTATCCTGAACACAAAAAAACTATCGCCTGAAAAATATTTAATTTAATACCCAATTTTCCTGCAGAAATGAACATTTTCAGCCAATGCTGCCTGGAACAGCTGTTCCAGGCTACAAGGCTACACCACCAAAGAAAAGTTGCCTTAAACCCAGCCAACAGTTTAATAAGAAGATTGCAGGTAAAGTATGTGCTGCCACACCGAGCTCTCATGCACTGCTATTGCTGAGAGTGCCTTTCATTAGGGAAAAGGCCACAGCCAAGACGCTACCACTGGACTTTTTATACAGTTCTTTAAGGAGGATAGTTCAGTATCTCCAACTTGGACTACAGAAAGCATAAAGATGATTTCAAGTCACTTTCCTGAGTTACACAGTATAGTCCTCCAGACATTACTGAGGGGCTGCCCAGAAGAATTCAGAGACATACCTGCAACTGCCTAAAAAGGCATCTAAAACTAACAACATTCTCAAAGTTAAATTTCACCATAATGGAAAAATAAGGATGAAGTTGGCAGCATTAGTCTCATCCTTTAGCAGAACGTGCCTGAAGGGCACTAGTTATCTCCCTGTTCAAAAGAAACAACTTCTCACCCCTTCCCTTTTGCAGGTCACTAAGCATGTTGTGCCAGCTAATAACTAAACAAGTCAGGAGCAGAGGCCGTGGCAGCCATGCAATAAAGCAAACACACGGAACCTTAGAAGTGTGAATTTTATGAAGAATCCTTTGTAAAACTCTCCTTTACAGCCTACCAGAATAAGGGACATGTAATGAAAAACCTCTAGACTACCTTTTTATTGCTTACAGTTTTAATGTTATACCTTTCACTGGCACTCTTTGTTTTTATACACCATGGTTTTACTAATTTATTAAGCAAAAGGGAAGGATACAGAATCAGGTTAGATAGTTCAGAAGTCCCAACTAAAACCTGTTATATGTGTACAAGGTGATTTCATAAGCTGATTTTGCTCGTGCACACTTTTTAGCCTATATTACATTGCAGATAACAAGGTTCAAATCACCTTACTGATTTCAGTTGCCTTTCAAGCAGTGAACTGAAGACTTTTGACCCAGAGAATATAGATTCTTCTGCACAACATTAGATGGCTGTAAAAAATATACAGAAACACTGAACAAAGAGCAAAGTAAAACAATAAGATACTGGTCAGAATGATGAGAGGCCCCTCCAGTACCTCAAGGAAAACTCATTATAGGCACGTCACTTATTACTCCTGACTTGCCTCTTCCCTGGGAGGAAACCCTAGTCAGAAGATCTCTAGAGGTACTTTTAGTTGCACTGACTGATGAAAGAGCTCAGCTCTGGATAACTAAGGTGCATCACACACCATAACCTTAACGCACGTCCCGTGTGCAAAGTCAAATTGCCGGCAACAAAGGCTCTTTGTCTGCTCACGTCTCCTTCGGAGGAGCACCCGTCTCTGCAACGTGCACAGAGGCCAAGTACAAGGGCTTCCCTCTGAGTGTTCCACCCGAGAGGTGGAAATCCTTACTCTCTCTCTCTCCTCACTGTTCAAGGAGCCCTAGAACACACAGTAGACAGGAGTAACTGATAATACTCAGCATCAGGCCAGACAAAGGCCAGCCTTAAACCTTTGGAAGAATGACAAATTAAGGAGTAATCAGTACCTAAGTAAGGAGGAAGCATCAAATGAGCCAGTGCAATGCAGACTGAAAGCGCTCTTCCCACTGGAGATGTGGCCAAACACCCGAGCTCTTTACCACAAGACCACGTTGGGGCTATATATTTACTGGAAGATCCAAATCTAAATTCCGCTAAACTATCAGAGCACTAAGAGGACTACGTACCAGACGGTGAGTGTGGCCTTAGTTTAATATCAATTAAAGACAACAAATAGGTATAGTCTGTTTATTATTGCTACCATGATTAATTCTGTCACCAGCCTTGTCTAGTTGCCACTGCCAATAACTGTAAAATTTACCTGCCCAGAGAGCTTGCAATGAATCAGGCCAGAAATTCATATAACACGTTTTGAAGTGGAGTAAAGTAAAAGCCAACCATCTTGGAAAAATAAATAAATAAATAAAAACAATGTACCTGTCTGGGTAGACCCATAGGGCTTCCTTAGAATCACAATAATTAACCAATAAATTAGCAGATATGTGTCCAAGCAACTGCAGATGCCTAGAGTGCATGCACTCTCTTTCTGTATTCATTGCTACATGTATTTCCAAGCTAAGGCTGTAACAGAAATTTGACAAACATTTGTTATAACGGAAAATAAGAGCTTAGTGGAACATTCCTCATGATCCTGATTTCTCTACAGATGAACTGGCTCAAGGGGAAAAAATAAAATGGAGGATCAACATTTTAGAAATATTTATTTGCTGGAAACGTAACGTTTTCTTATCTAAAAGACCTGACAGCCTTTCACGTATTTATACAGGTACAGTTTATAGATTATAACACATGACATTATCAATGTATTCTGCCCTTTGAAAGAACATTTTCTTATTTTTACATTTAATATTCACTACTGAGCTGTCCTTGCTTGTAAAGGATTGTCAGGTTCAAATGTAGAATCAGATGATCCAAGACAACCAGTCTCTGGTGAATATAAATTTTAAAATATTGAAGTCTCCAGAAGAGTAATAAAGATGCCTATTCTGCATTGGCAGAGTATCTGTATTTCACAACATTCCTCAAAAGGCACTACACACACATTGTTTTATTCTTTCTGAACCTCTAAAAAGAGGTTTATTCTGCCAATTCTTGCGTGTTATGGCATCAATTTATTATAAAACATTAAGTAATAATAATCAACACACAGAGCTGAAAAATGTTGTAAATTATGCCTTGTTACAAAATTCCCAGGCTGATTATTCTTCAGTGAAGTTATCATGGGCAATTGAAGGTTCTGAGAATAATAATGATCACTGAAGGGAAAAAAAAGCTAAAAAGATTCAGTCAGAAACAGTGGCATTACCTCTCTTTAGATGGATGAGATGAATCCTTTGTGGATAGAGGAAAGGTTTCAATAAAATCTGCTGTTGGTTGTGCTTGTGTAAAAACTTCGTTTTATGATTGACTTTTCAAGTGTGCCTAGAACCTGCCTTTTTATTGCTATGCCAAAGATTTAAGCCACTGTTCGCAGATCAGTAAACTACTGTCTGAGAGAAATGAAGGGTCTTTGCCATTTTTTCCTCTTTGATGATTCTTTTGCACAGCCTCTTTCATTTGCTTCCAGAGGAAATACACATTTATACAGGAGCCAATATACATTTCGGAAGCACAAAAATATTTTTTTTGGGGGGCAAAACCAGAGCAGAGCCACCCTCTCATTTCTCTCATTTGTATTTAGAAAAGTACATAAGCATGAAGAGCCAGAACATCACCTTGTGTAAACTGCTAAAACTCCACTGCAAGCAACTTTGTTCTGACAATTTACAGCTGCTGAGGAGCAAGGCCTAATTTTCACCTTGCAGAAGAAGAACTCGGTCTGAAAGGGCTGTAAAAACAAAGATATCAAGTAAAATGGCAGGGCAAACATCCAAGGACTGCAAATGCTTTAAAGAGGAGTCTCACACCACTGGAGTTGTGGAACTACGCAGACGACCGCACTGCAACTCGAAGCAAAGGCAGGCAGACAGCCTGCAGACAGAACCCAAGGTGGTGACAGCTGTGGAGATCCCGGCCATCATGCTCCATTTGCCAGCGCCTCTCCAGGAGATCTACTGAAATTTCAACCGGTCTCCACCCAAGACAGCGTGCAGCTTCTCCAGCTAGAGAAGCCACATGGCTCTGAACTGTAACCCCAGTTGCTGCAGGTCTTTAAGAAAAGAATGCCCCTGGCAAACCGTAAAATCCATGTACAGTCCATTACCAGAGTCCAAGAGCAGCTGAGGTGACAAAGAAAGCTTCCTAGTCTGACCCTCTACCAAAGCTGGGTCCACCAGAGCCAATCACACGTAGTCTGGAGCAGTCCACCTTTCACTGTGTCCAAGGATGGACCCTCCACAAGCTCTCTTGGCAACCTGCTGCAGTTCCATCACCCCTCATGTAAAAGAAATTATTTATTCTGTTTAAACACAATTTCCAATGTTTCACTTTATACCTGTTGCTTCTTGTCCTTAACACTGACTGTTGTCCTGAACATTCAAAATAAACAGTTACAGAAAATGGCAAAAATGACACAGAAGACGCAGCAACCGAGTTCGCAAAGCCCTGAGTCAATGGGCAAGCTCCTATTTTAAGGCTTTTATAACAGGACCATCACTGCAGCACCAATGATGCAGGAGAAACAGTACAATTCCTCAGAATTTTCTATCCACTCTGCAGGTTTGAAACGAACAATAGACACTGGTATAAGCAGCAAAGTACCTTACAAAACAAAAAGAACAACATATCATGAACTGACACACTATGAATGTTTTGATTTTCAGACAACTACAGAAAGGATCTAGGGGACTGCATAATGAAATACCTGTAAAGATAAAGACCAGTGAATAATATTTTAGACCATTTCAACAGTAAAAGTCATTAAAAACAGTTCAAGTAGTAAGATCCAGAAGCTCATTAAGACATTGTTGCAGTTTATCTGAAACTCCTTAAGCTTTTAAATTCTTACATATTAAAGAGAGTAACTGTGCTATAAATTATATATGTTCAGGGAAAATTTAATTACAGTTGTCAATGACTTCTCACACAAGCCCATTTAGCATTTCAATAAACATCCAGAAATTTGTAAGAACAATTACAAACATTCATTTTATCACAGCTAATGCTGTTCTGCTTGTAAAGACTCAGGGTATTCGGGTTTTTATGAGATTTTGTACTCAGACCCATCAATCTCTTGTTTCCCTCTGTAATACTCGCTTATTCTATCCTACATAATTTATCCAGTTGTTAAGTATTTATTGACATTCTTTTGGGCCATTCAGGATCAACAGAGAAGAGTCCAACATAATAATCAAATGAAGTAACAAATGAACACAAAATAGACATTTTTTTCAGAGCCCATGCTTTCAACGAGATTTATTAGGCCTCATCCAATAAACTTGCACATGAAATTTCAGTCCAGTAAAGGCCACACTTGCACAACAGTTGCCTTGCCCGAGTTGTCCTGCATTCTTTGCAATCTTTGTCATCACATTTTCTGCTCTGACAGAAAGTATGCTCCATGGACCTGTAAATCCCTCTGGTTGTGAATGCAAAATTGGGAAACATTCCAGCTTGTTCAGCTGTAGGAAGGCCTGTTTGGCCTCCTCAGACTTCAGTGCCTTTGATGGAACCTGGATTAGATCCTAAGTGCTGTGGTAAAGGAGCCACCTGACTTAAATAGTGGCATACACCAGAAAGAAAATAAGATATATTAACCACACATTATTACCAGTAGCACCCACCTTTCCTCTTCTTCACCACGCTTATTTGGCACTAAAATAATGGGAAAAAGCATGACCTAGAAGGAACTACGTTCTCTTCGAAACTGTCCTACTGTTATCTCTAAAAAGAAATTGTAACAGAATGAAACACTGCTTGCTTCAAAACTGTCACATATAGCTTAAAATTCCTTTGAAAACAGGACGGTCAATCTATAAAACAACTCACAAAAAATACTAATCAACGTATACACAGGACTCCACTGTTTGCAGGAAATTAAACAGAACTGCAATACAACAGATTGCTTTCTCTATGAATTACTGTATCATCCTACAACAAATGGCAAAACTTGGACCTAGTCAGAAAGCTAACAGCCAGCCTTAGGATCTGAACTTGCATATAATTAGCAGATGTTTAACTCTGGGTGCTAACTCAAGGTCACCTGCAGCTGCCAAGGGCCAAAGTTCTGAGATGGAGCTGAGGTGTAGAAAGGTACATGCATTTGCCAACAGGAGAGCCAGCTCTGACAAACCTGCTAGGTCCCCAACACCTTGATTTTGTCCTCTCTTGGGAGCACAAAGGAAGATGCTGCCATCTTCCTTCTACACTTTCCATGCCTCATCAGTACCAACACCTGGCCACGTGCACAGTCAGAAAAGGAAGCAGCAGGATTCACACACTAACCGTGTTTCTCCTTGGAGAGTCTGTCGTGAGAGAAACAGCATGTTGTTTATACAGAAATTACTCAGTTGATCTGCCCAAATACCAAGTAGGTAAAAACTCCTGACAATCAGGAGTGGGGTTATTTTACTCCTCCTTCTCTCTGGTGTAAACACTGCACAAGCTCAGGCATTTGAGAAGCCACTACCCCCCTCTCTGGGCTGGGACAATGCAGAGAAATGAAACGTGGAGACCGGCCAGTTTGTCCTCACAACACTCTAACTACTTCATCACTCTTAGTTATTAAACACATCCCAGAGGCTTGTGCAAGATCTGAACAATTTTCTACTGAAACACTTCAAAGAAAATAAAGTTTTATTCTCTACAGATGTAAGGCTGCTTACAGAAGTAGAACTTGCAAAATTGGGAGAGCGAAACACAATCTCCGTATGCTAAAACAGTGAAACCAAAACACACATAGAAAGGTTAGCAGGAGAAACACAGCATTCCCACTTTTAGTGTTTACCATCTGAGCCCTGCTCTGTTGCATTGATTTTATGTTGCAACAATTTAAAACAAATAGTCTAAAAGCTAATGGTTGCAAAGTAAGGGTCACTCTAGAATACACTTGCAGTGTGGAACTGAATGCCAAGTCACACACCAGTTCCACTGCAAGCAGGAGGGGCCCACTTGCAGGAAAGGAGCCAGGCCTTTTGCAGTGGAAGATGTTTTAGATAATACAAGAATCTTCCTCAAAGGTTCGAAATTTGTTCTTTATTTCCAGCATCCGATTGTTCTGCTGCTGAAAGTGATATTGTATCCCAAAGACCACAAAGTAGCTACAAGAGGTGAACAGCTCTTCACCAGTGTGGCATTCGCATCGTCTTTACAGCTAATGAAGTTTCAGTCAGAGCAGCTCAGCTATAATTGGCTCTACATCCCGCCCCCCCCTCCTCACCCCAAACAACTGTAAAAATGATTAGTCCTGGTGTGAGCAAGCACGATGCGAACAGCAGCGCTGAGGCTTCTTAGCTGCTCCCACGGACTCTTGAAAAATCTCTTCTAGCAGAGATTCTTCTACCCACTCACTTTCTAAATAAAATTCCAAGAGCAAAAATAACATATGAAAATCTATTGATTTTTCAATACCTCCTCAAACTGCTGTCTAAAGACTCACTGGTTTGCTATACAGCATACAAGTTTGTATCTCTATGTAGGCATTGATCAGCCCTGTCTCTTGCCATACAGAGGAATAAATGCCATTACCACTCAGGTTTAAAAGTCCTTCACTTTTACACGAGTACAAAGGAACAGGGCAACTGAAACCATTTAACACTAATGAAACAGCTTTCCCCCCAACCCTGTCAGCTCACACAGGAAAGCACATCTGTTCTTATTCAGAAAACAATCACCTCCACCAAAAGAGCATGTATCATACAAAGGTTTCTAAACCGTCTCCTCATGTACAACAGCTCAGAGCTACACACACACGTCCTATTTCCCTCGGCTGCACTTACTCAACTCACCACAGCGGACCAACTCCTTTCCAAATCTCCAAAGATTCAAATCTTCCAAGAATCTAACCATCTTCATCCAAGAGTTCCTCAGGTTATGGCATCAAAAGAGATCCTGACATGGACACCACACCAATAGACAAAAATCAGGTCAAACCTCACTGTCAATCTAGCATTAACCATGTACATATGTTTATATAGTCTTAACCATTTATCTCCAGGATAATGCCGCACCTGCATTCAAGTCGAAAGCAAGTTGCACATAATTTCTAAGTATCACATTTTCCAGGGCAAGTGTGTAATTATAACCTCTGTTTCCTTCAGCTCTGTTCATTTTGTTTATTATCAGAATCAATAACTAACGAGGACTGGCTACAGTTTCTTATGTTTTTGCAGTTTTAAGCTGGTTATCTCACTAACCAAACAATCTCCATATTTGTATCCAGTCTAAGACCTTGTTGCTTTCCAAAACACATGCAACAGAAATCAATGACTGTTTGTTCAGCAACAGGGTAAATGAAAGAAGAACACGTTTATAAACAGCAGGTGAGGCATTCAATTTGAAAAGCAATCAGATTGTCTGCTGTCTGATTTCAAGGACTGTGCTCAGAGCTGGACTGCTGATACACCAGGGAAGATGAAAAAGAAATTTTAGCTTTCTTAGCTTGAGGTACCCAGACCAAGGCCCCTGACTCAACTGAGTAAAGCTTTCCCTTGCAAATAATGCTATCAATTTTATTTGAGAACTTATCTGTAACACTTTATTTATGGATTAATGGACTAACTGATCCCAAACTGATCCCAATCTTGAACACCTTTCCACACAAAGGAGGATGGACAAATACTCTACTGCCTTTACCAGGGCTACACTCAAGAGCCATGTGCTCAGTTTGCAAAGCTAAGTCCAAGATTTTGTATTTAATGTTTATTATTTTTAAAAACAAGAAATGAGGGATAAAAACATTTTAAAGGCAACCTGGCAGTAAGGTCCTCCGTTCAAACAGGTCAAGCAAATGCTGCTGAAGCTGTTAAGAAACTTTCAATGGAACTGGATACCTGTGGATCATGCCAAAAATCAATTCTGCTCCTCAGCGAAGTCCCTCCTAATTATTCTCTCCATCAGTGACATTCAGAATCAGACAACTAAGTCAAAATTCCCATGACTGCCTGTGTTTTGCATCTCAGGCTAATCATCCATTCAAACCATTATGGTACTCCTGCTTTCAGTCACACAAGGAATCATTCACAGAGGTTTCAGTCCTGCACAGATATAGGCATACACCTCATGTTAGGAAGCAAGACTCTTCTCCTACATTACTACAGCTAGTTAGAAATTAGTAGTGGCTTTTGAGCACCCAGGACAACCTGAATGACCAGTCTCAGCTACTCAAAAGACTGGAGGTTAGTCCCTGAATTAGTTCACACAGCATATGGGCCTCTAGACTGCAAACTTATTGCTGTCAACCCAAGAACGAAGAGGACTGCACAGAACAAGCTTGAGATGTGCTATGGGGTGCTGTGAGCAAGGGGAAACTCTCCCACAATGTCAGTCAGAAAAAAATGTCCACATGAGCACGGGTTGAGGCAGTAAAACGTCTGTAGGAAGCCCAAGATCCAGACTCAAGAATCAAAAAGTACAAGTTAAACAGCTTTCCAGTTTGCTGATCGTATTAACTCATTTTATTTGCCTTTTTAATGAGACGAGCTTGCCAATAGTGGGTTTCTGTTCCACGATGAGTTGGCCTATAAAAGCATAAGGCATAACCACAAAAGAGATCAACAACAGAAACCTGCTACCATCAAGGATGCTCTGTGATAGGGATGGCTTTGGAGGTGAGGCAAGTGGAAGTAAATGTGAAACCAAGAATCAACTATGACAAGCAAGATAATGAAAATTAAATGTACACAAAATCTTTCAATCCTTCTATGACCTATGTGTAAAGCAGGCTGATGAAACTTTTCCTTCTCCACCATCTGCTGTTTTCACACAGAGCAATCCAGCCACCTTTACATTGAAGGCAGCAATCTGTGAAGGATAAAAAAACATCAAAAAAAGTGGACTACTTCAGACAAAGATTCATTCATTCAGCCTGCTCTCAGAATCCATGGTCTTAAAGAGACCCAAGAGTTGGATTCTGATGCTAATGCTACTGTAATTCAGACACCTGCACAACCTAGGCACAGGTCATATGAAAAAAGATCATATGGGGAGCTGAGATAGAAAAAGCACCACCACAGACCAAATACATAGCAAGGGATAAAAATTAGATGGGAGAAGAAATCATTTATTTGCTTTGCTATGATGAAGAGCTTACTCCAAACACCTAATCAATCTCCCCGTGTGTCTCCTCTTTTTTTAATTCAGAATCAAATTATGGCAAGATGATTTGGTCAGGATCCAAAAGGTAATTAAACAAACAACAGGGTCCCATATTTGGGTTGTTTTTTTTTTTTTTTTTTTTTTTTCCTTCATTGTTGCTTTGGGTTTTTTTGGAGGGGGAAAGTAGGGGGGGAAGCCAATAAAACAGAATTTTAACCCTACAACTCTAAAAAGAACAATCATAGGTCAGTACCTATAAAGTCAAAAATTTGTTACCATCAAAAGAGATCAACTCCTTCAGAGGTCTAATCCTTAAGGAGAGGGAATACTGTTTTGCCCTGCATGAACAGTTGCTGTGCAAGGAAAGAAAGGATTAACGTGACAATTTCACTGAAAAATAACAGTATAATAAAGCATTAGAAGTCTCTTGAGTACCATGAAACTATTTAGTTTCAACCTAAAAAAGTATTTTAAGTACATTATTAAATAAATATATGCTTAGAAAGCCAACTGAGGATGTCCACTTCTTTCCTGCATGCAAAGTTGCCCAGCTAAATATTTCTGAACAGATATGACAGGGTGCACTGTGGCATCTGCTCCAAAGTGCTGTGAGCAGAGACGCAAGGTGCTGAAAGCAGTGAAAAGCTCAAAGTAAGGGAAGATATAAATCCAGGAGAATTGGGATCAGTGATTGACATGGGCTGGGGTAAGGTACAAGGCTGGTTGCTGAAGGTGATAAAGCAGCCAGAGGAAAGAAGTCAGCATGAAGAATCCTCAAGACAGAGGCAAGGGGAAGAGAAAGCAGACTGCAAAAAGCCATCACCCCATTTCCTCCCCCTCTTCCCCCACGCTGCTCCCCTCAGCAGACAGAGACCATCTTTTCTCTAAAAACTGGCTAGGAGGCAGTGACAAGTATTACATACACAGTTAAGACAGAATTAATGGTCTCCTAGCAAGAGGAAACAGAAGAGGAAAGTGAACTTAAAAGCAAAAGCAGCGAGCTTCTGACAAAGCCGAGCGGCATGGCACGGAAAGGCATATAGCTCTTCCCAATAAGCATAAAATGCCAGGAATTCGCAGCGCTATCACTCACAGTAACAAGGACACTGAGTGCTCTTAGTACTGCAGGTAATGAAAGCTGTGTAGCATTCATCATCTCCTGAAGACACACATTAAGTAATATGACACAATACCATATAATAAGGGAAAGTAATTCTAGTTTGGGTTCCTTAAGGAAGCAAGGCTGATGGGATTATAATGCCTGTCAGTCCTCCTGTAATGGCTTTTGAAGGTGGCCATCCACAATTATGTGTGACAAAGCTCAACAGGTCTCAGACATCACATTCTTCACAGCTTCATGAAAATCAGCAGCTGGTTAGGGATTGAGTCCACTCAAAGAAGGGGAGTCAATACTTACACCCTCCTTAATTATTTTTTCAGCAGCCCAAGAGCTTAGCAGTGTATTCTGACCCACCACCTGCATTTGACACTGGTCTGAGTACAGAGTCTTAAGAGAAGAGAGAAGAAGCAGCCAGGCTTTCTTAGCTCATTCAGTTCAGACACTCATGCGCAGAAAACTAAGACACACACACAGCATGATCTATATGTTGCTTTATCTCATCAGAACAGGTCACTGAACACATTTAAAAATGAACTCAGAAGCAGGCATAAAGGATAGTGTCAAAAGGTTTGTGACGCACAGTCTCGCTCACATTTCTACTGGAGGCATAAAAAATAAAAAAGGCAGCTGCACAGAGACACCCCAAACTTCCTATGATCTCAAAGGGGAACTGCCTTTCCTGTACTGGTCCAGCAGGCTAACACATGGAGTAAGACACCATTTGTACAAGCCAAGCTTTTGTGACATGACTTATAACACTTTTTTTTTTTTTTTTTTTTG
>NW_020455710.1:1195958-1207194 GCF_003342845.1 Nothoprocta perdicaria
GGGGGGGGTGGAGTACCACACCTATTTGTCTAAAAAACATCATTCTACTTCTTCATACAGACGACTTGGTTTTAACCTGTGTATTTAAGGGAGTTTCTTAAAACTGAGCAACTTTAAACAAACACCCACATGCAGCCACATTACTGGGATATGCTCCCATAGGATCAGCTTTACAGCAGGCACTGAAGGCTGCAATCACCCAGCTCTAACAGGTTCAAGCACAGGAAAACTGAGAACTTTGTGGAAAGAGGAATATTTTTAAAGAAGAGAAAAGAAATATGTTTGAATATACAAAGCAAAGAGTCAGGGTACTTAAGTGCCCTACAGTACTAAAACTATTCGCTTTATCCAAAAAACAAGTAACATTTGGTAAACTACTCAAGTCCTTCAAAGAATGCCTCTGGTAACGGCCCCATGGTCCCTGTGTGTATGCAGCAGAGCACGCCAATTTGCAATACACTCGTTCCTACTGCAAATACAGCAAACTCCCAATTTTCAAGAAGTAAATGTACTTTTAGAAATATGGTTTAAAAGGATATAATAGCTGATGCTGAGAAAGCTGTGTGCCCTGATGTACTTATTTCCTAGAGTAGTGCTCTCATGACCATGGTAAAGAATTTGATTCTAGTCTATACTTACCTTTTGTGCAAATAACATACTTTGATTACCTACTTAGACCAGCTTGACGCCATTCATTTCTTCCAGTAATTTGTAGCTCAAGAGTATGCCAATATGGGCTTATGTGGAGTACCACTCATGCAGACCTCAATTTTGTAATATTTCTAATCTTTCAAGATAATTTTTTTTAACTAATGCCCAGTGAGGGTTTCACAATGATGTTTTTCCCTTTCATAATTTACTCGGCTGGGATAAGGCAAACTGGTTTAGAGAAATGATAAAGAAAAGTGCTTCTGCTAGGATGCTGTCCTCTGATTCTACCTGTAGCTCCTGCTTTTCAGGTCACCTAATGCATGAAACACTGAATTATCATTAGAGACTGGTTTTAACAGAGTCGTTGCTACAAATTTGCCATTTAAAAACGCTTGAAATTCAGACTTATATTTGAAATGGAAAAGATATATTTAATTTAGCTATTGGCATAATTAAGTATTGTAATGATAATGTTGGTTTTAACTGCTAATACTCTACTTCCCACAGGTTTGAATATAAAGGCACTGACTCCAGTGCCACAGTCAGAGCTTTGCCCGCCAGCTTTAATTTCCTCCTTCACCTGTATGTGGAACCTCCACGACTTTTGTGAGATATCCAAGAAAGACAGCACATGACTTGCCAGAGGTTATGCAGCAAATCTGCAAGCTAAGTCTTCCAAGTTCCCAGCTGCATCCTTACTCACTGTACTGCCCTCGTACATAAGCCTATAGGCTGAGCTTCAGTACCTCTGGAGCTTTATTCCCAATAATAGGGCTAACAGGCAAATAAAAGCAGAACGAAGCTAACCAAGAAGGCATATGACAGGAAATAAGCCCAAGCGGGTTTTCTCAGTAGTAGAACTAATCTATCAGTTGGACAGATGCATGGCACAAGCTATGGCATCAGTCTACCACCGATGGCACAGCAGCTATTGATTGCTTTTGACATACAGATATAAAGGGGAACGTCTATGTTAAATAACCATTTTCTTTAAAACTACATGTTGATTCTCAACTCTGGAGCACCATTCACTTGTACTGTCTGCTCACCTTGCTCTAAATAAAAATTGTTCTGGCTTTGACATTAGCACTTCTATCCTGTCAGCTTGATAGACCTTCCTGGGCAGTCTAGTCACTCCATGCACTGCCTCATATCATGAGTCATGAGGAAACGCTAGGAACCTGAACCAAGCCAGAAATATCAAAACAAAACAAGCTGCCACCAACACAAATCATTCCCATTCCACTCCCTAACTGCACTTAGGGTTTCCTGCTCTGCAGGATAATTGCACTGAATAATTCTATCTACATATAGGAGGGGGAAAAAATGGTTTTAAGACAAGCCATTTAAGTTATTCCACTGTTTGTAATTTCAACGCAATTTATGGGGGAACTGTGCATTTCAAATTCTCTTGAGACCCCTTGGAGAATCTCAGAGCAAATCAATGAAACCAAAAAGCTCCATCCACAGAATATGAATAAACTTAAAGGAGCAAAATTATGAGAAGTTGTAATGCTCTACATTACCCATGGTAGCATAATTTTTTTCTTGACCCAAGCTAGTGTTTTCAGCTGCTCTTTTATCCCAGGTGAGCACTGGCATTCACTACCTGTCACTGGTAAGCATGATCAAGCCCTTTCTTATCAGTGTGCACCTCGCTTCGTAAGGACAGGAGGACTCACACTCTCTAAAGGAAGAAACAAGAATCATCCTGTGTCTAATTACTGTAACACTGTTACATACCAAATAACATAGATAGGAGCTTAGGTGTATGTCTAGGATCCCTACAAAAAACTACTCCACTCAATAAAAAGAAATTACAATAGAAACCCGATCCCTTTCATTCCCTCCCTATTCAGCTGTCACCCAGAAACCAGATAAAGACAAAGTCTACCAAGCAAAAAAACTTTGAACAAAATTTCTGCATAGCCCTTGAACAAGACATTGTAAAATATTGGCCAAAAGATGTTAAGATAACTCCAGCAGCTATAATCATTTTGGTCTCCCAGAAGTGCAAGCAGTTACTCCATCCAGAAGAGGAAAAGCAGCATAGATTAATGGCACAGACCTAATTGAAGTAGTAAATAATTGTGATGCAGCCCAAGCCGAAGAGGTAACAAATAATGCAGCAAAAAATTAGAACTATGAAGTCTTGATTAATTAAAGTGCATTTTTAAAAGTAGGTAGGACTATAAAATGTCAAATATGATATTAATGCAGAGTAGGTTTATTAGAAAAATAAATTACAGGGTTTAATATAAATTAGATTACGAGTTTGCTTTTCATAGCTGGTGTTGTTGCACTTAATTGCTACAGCTTACTCTTTGTGTAAACAAGTAATCCGTGACTACAGAGAAGATGCACAGAGATGAGAATTCAGGGGTGAAGGGAGCTCACTACACCATACATATTGATGTACTTCCCCCGAGCCTTCTCTCCAGGCTAAAAAGTCCCAGTCCTCAGGTCTTCCTCACACATCAGAGGCTCCAGCACCTTAAGCACCTTCACAGCCCTTTGCCAGCCACACTCCAATACTCCCATGTCTGTCTTGCACTGGGGAGGCCAGCACTGGGCACAACACTCCAGATGTGGTCTTGGTACTGCTGGCTGGAGGGGAAAGACTCAATGCCCCTTCAGCTGCTGGTAACACCCTTCTTGAGACAGCCCAGGATGCTCTTGGTGGTCACAGGGACACATCAGTGTCTCATTTTTCCCAGAAGCAGCGCCTCCAAAGCCAGGAAAGTGAGAGGGAAACACACCTCCTTCAAGAAAAACCTCTTCTAGGCTTTAAAGTCTGACATATGCATTTCCATAATCCATAGAAGATTGTAGGACCTACAGTAGATCTCAGGAGTATCAATCTGTTCATTAGGAGTATATTCATCAAACAGGACATCAATTCTACTACAATGGCATTACCATGGTTACGCTATTTTTAAAGTTTTGCCTTGCAGGTGTCTTATCAAGGTATCTGGTACTAAAACTATCCCAGTATTTATTCATGCTATATATGCTACAGACAAACAAGTTCACTATCTGCATACTCTATTAACACAAGGCAGTAATTTCTATTCCTTAATCAACACAGAACAACAATACTGTCTCCTGCATCAGAAGCAAGTCACTGTATATACCATTCTTCCCACAGTCCATTCCCTAACAGGGTGCAGAAAAGCTCCTAATGAGCTAGCTGTCTCAGGGCTTTGTTTCCTTCAACTCACATTAACATATTACTTTGGGGGGATGGAAGGGGGGGGGGAAGAGTTAAGTCATCAGGACCACTGAAGTTATAAAAACATTCACAACTCAGAGGGGAGGAAAAAAAAAAACTCGTCTCATCTACAAAGCCTAAAGATATGCTTTAAAAACTGTTTTAAAATAATGAATAGTCAAGCACCACTAAGAAAAGGTTATTATCCCAGCTGAGGCTCCAGTTGAATGCATAACGGAAGTCTGACATAAATAAACTACCGAGACAGGACAAACCTCCTGAAATTCCAAGCCAACTTTGGCAACATGATCCCATTTAACCTTCTTGTGATTTTTGAGTGCTCAAGCTAGGGGTTAGTATTAACACTTGCATTGCCATAATGCCCCCTTGCTGCCTAGGATGTCACAAAAAAAAAAAAGAGATGTGGCACACTTTCCTCTGTTTTTCCAAGTACAGCCTACAGAATAAAGCATTCATTAAAACATATAGCTTAAAAATGTCAACATGATTAGAAGCAGAATCCCTGGCCTCCTAACAGTTTGGGATTCACGTTCGTGCTCAACATCAAACATCTCCTCCCTTCACCATTGCTGCCTTCATATTCTTACTGCTCCTCACTTGACATTTTTCCCTAACGATGTTTCATCTCCTTGTGACTGTGAATCAGAATGTTCATTATCTGATGATTAAGTTGATAAACACTGATTCATTCTCTCATACTTCATTAAGCTGCTCTGTTTTGCTCCTGATTTATTTCACGCCTGTCGGAGAATTCACCTGTATCTTTTGGTGTCAGGCTTCTAGAAGTGCTGCATGTTGCATTTGAGTTCTGCTGTTGGAGCTCATCCTGCACATGTGCTGCACGACATGATTGCTTTAAACAAGGATTTAACTATAAATCCTATTCTGAGCCAAGCAGACCCATACAATTTCAGTGAGGTAAATACTGTTGAGGTAAGAGATTGAGAACATTGTTATTATTATTATTTCAAAAATATTTTGCAGCGATGTAGAAGATTCAAGTTTCAGCAATTACACTGACCTATTTTACACTCTATTTACAGTATATCTGGGAATTATTAACTAATGTAATTATACTGTCCATATATTCCTCTAGTATTTGCAGTAACCCGAGAAAAATTAATGTAACATAAAAATATAGATAATCGTGATCATTTTACTTTGAAAGGGCAGAATATGCTGGAGCATATTTTGGAAAGCAGTACAAGCAGCCATAAATTGAGACACCAGTTTAAAACACTGCATAAAATAAAGCAATGAATAAAAAGCACACATCTTGGGAAAATTCTGCTCTTGCCATAGGGTCTGTGATCTACAAGTACTCCGTCGCATTTGTTGACAGCCTTGGGAAAATTCCTGTTTAAACAGGGAAATCGCAAGCTCCTCTTTCCCACTTTGCTCTCACTCAAAACAGCAATTTGGTCATGACCCTCAAATGCAACATGTTGGGTTTGCAATATTTTTGTTCATCTCCCTTCCACCAAGAAAAAATACATAACCTTGAACCATCTGTTGTCTCCTGGGGAGACATAACCTGATCCTGTAGGCACTGTATGTACTTGCCTCATGTACAGAAACACGTCCAACTCTAACTATTCCAGTGAATTAGCTCTCCATATTATACGCTACTCGACTTACATCCTTTCAAGACTGAGCAACTCTGCTTTATGAACTCAACATTTGTTCTATAAAAATGAAAATCAACACAAAAAAACATCAGAAGCATAATGAGAACCAGAGCTGCCCCAGAACAAGAACTCAAACTAACATATCAAGATAACTGCATTGAAAGAATAGTATATAAGCATGTCCTAATCTTAGGAACTTAAGGAACTTAGGAACTTGGCAACTTAAGAGTGATTTTCACGTGCAATAAACATAACCAAAAGTGACCTGGTAAAGATTCTCTCACTTCTCCCACGGAACTGTTAATGACACTGCTAAACTGTCTCTGTCATCTCCCCAGTCACTTACATTGACAAAATTTTGGTTCCTCTATCTAAGCTTTGTTGAAACAGGCCAGTGAATACTAAAGTTCTAAAACAGTGACTAAGTCACGTGAGGGCAATGTTAGCCTTATGAAACCAGGGTGAAAATAAAACTTTAGCAGCTGCTGACTTTGAATTCTAGGCACCCTCCCTACAAGAACAATCAGTGCCAAGCTTCAGTAATAAAAAAATTATGCCAGCACACTGGATGCCTCAGAATTAAATTTCAAGGCAAGAGGGCAGAATTTGTAATTCTGCAATGTACACTCCTCATGGCACAGGATAAAGGTTATACGGCACAGAAGAATGGATGTCTGCCAAGTATTATAAAAAAAGCAGAAATTTCAGTATCACAGTAGCAATATTTATTCTTTCTAAAAATATGGAGTAGTTTAAGAAAAAAACAAAGAAACAAAAAAAAAAAAAAACATCATCAGTGTTCAAGACATCCACTGCTTCTAGCCAAAAGACAAACTCATACAGAGAGGGAGCCAACTTAAACCTGTCTCAAGCAATGATCTCTCCTTCACCTGAGGACTACTGGGATGCAGACACTGGTTCCTGGACCACTTCTCACAAGTACCAGCATTGGATGTGTTGGCCCCTTAGCCACTCCTCGAAGTCAAAGATACAGGTGAACAGAGAGGTTCAACTCTTAACTGGGCCCCCCTGAAATGTGGAGTTTTGTGGGGAGAGCTCCAGCTCCCACAACATGTTGAACTGAACATAACCTTGGCCTTAGTTATTTTTGTCTTCAGCACATACAGATGTATTATACCACCATGCTACAAAATCCTACGTATCACATCATAAGCTAATTCACATTTACGAACTTGCCATATACTAATCAGATTTCTATGCATCTTTTCAGTATAATTATTTTTTATTAGCAGTTTAAAAGTGTAGGCCTATCTTCAAAGATATTTTTATTACCTATTTTACATCCTGAATAAAAAAGTTTATTGCATTTCATTTCTGAAAATTATGCAAGTGAAGAACTCTCCCGTCGCATGTGTAAGTGAACTTATTCATCTGATTTAGAAGCCACACAACTTACAGCTATCTCACTGAGTAATTTAAGCACAGACATGGATCCCTCCAGGCTTTTGCACCAGTTTCAGACATTTATATGGAACTCGAGTTCCCTTCTTATCTTGTGTCCCTAAAGCTAGAATAGCTACCTATTAGGCATGAATAATGCTATAGAGATGTTTTTATTCCTTCCTCAAAAGGGTGAGGCAAGCCAGAAATGGCTGCCTTTATTCTAAAGCTAGAATAGTTGACAAAGTCACAAGGATCAAAGTAGCACGTGGCATGGAGAAGTCTGGAATGCACAAAGCATACAAATCACAACAAAAACACATAATCACCAAACCCTCTTGTTTGACTAGAAATCCTCTGAATTTCTGTGAAGTACATGGCAGAAGTACATGAAGTACAGTGGCCCACCTGAGAAAACAGATCAAATTCATCCATTTTCTTGATGAACGGCCAATAACTGAGAAGTCAAAGCCAGAGACTGAGCCAGCATTAAATCAGACCTGAAGGACATTACAGGACACAGGTCACACCATAAATCAAAAAAAAAGCATCCTTTGCTCCACTTAGATTTGTATTTACATAGGAGCCAAGCTTTATAAAAGAGCTGACCTTGTTTTCCATCAAGATAAAAATGTCTGCCCTCCATCAATAGACCTAGAAGTTCAAAGAAGGGATTGATCTTCTGTAGTTACTGGTATTACACCAGCGTAAGTAGAAATGAGGCTGGAATGAGGTTACAAAGTTATTTCTCTCTCTGTTATTCTTATATCATACAAAGAAATCTCAAACAACTAATAGCAGTCAACTTTACATTAATACCTGGACTTGTGGATAAAATAAAGCCAATTTTGCACAGGAATTACTTAACAGGCAAGAGATACAGCACAGAAGAGTCGGCTCATCTAAGTCCTTTTCACACACTTTCTGCAATACTCTCTACAAAATCAGTCTAGTTCCCTCATTTTATTTGATAGCTGTCTAAAAACTCCAAACCTATTAGCACACAGAGGTCATCTGCAGGATTCCTCTTGCTCACTATTACCTTGCCTGTCTTGACAGTAACCAACTTAGTAGCTTGCACAGCACACAAAGTCTTAGTCCCAGCTGGTATCTGGGTTACACAACAGCAAAGCAATGAATCATAAACAAAGCACATAGAAACCACAGACCTTTATGGTACAACAGCAGTCTTATTACTTCTGTTACTTGCAGGAAAGCTGCAAAGGGATTACATCTGGATAAATAACCTCGATGCTTATTTTCCTTTCCAAGGCCAAGATGCACTTACATCAGCAGGGGAATAAGGTTTTGAAGCTCAAAGTCCAGTGAAAAAAAATTCAAGCCCTGCCAGATGGTGAACCAGGGTCCGTTCAATACTAACTTACAGAGAAGGTTGGGAGCACTAATTACTGGAAATGTTGGCTAACCACACTGAGATCTCATTTACAATTAGCTGTAACTTGTCCAGTCGTAACTGTTTGAGATTAAAATTTCCATGCTGGTAGTCTGCCTCATGCTGAATAGTATCTACTTTTTGGAAAGTCTTAGTTAAACCTGTGTGGAATACATGCTGTTGATCACTTAAGCCCACCAAGCTGTATGACATCTTTTGTTCACTTCTTGCACTCAGCATTCTTACGTACAATTTTCTTCTCTAGGTTTATTTAAAATGGGCTGTGGTGTTTAAATAACTTGCATTTAAGACACTAAAAGCAGGAAATGAAATAAATGCCTTCCAGGCAAAGCAATTATTTCTGTCAATTATGTTTCAAGAAAAACATATAATTTTCCTTTCTTGAATCTTGATTCTCCTAACTGCAGTGTGTTTTCTGACAGTAACTTTTCGAATTAAAAATATTTCAGTAAAGCTACGCATCAATATGGCTTCAATTCTGTCTTCTCCAAATGTCACTATTATAAAACATTTATTTGGCTGGCCTGTTTTCTTCCACCACTGCATCTTAAGTGAATGATTTTCACTGTTTTTTAATATTCCAAAAGGGAAGTTTTAATCTAAATAGAGAAAAATTGCCTGTGTACATAGTACATCTCCAAATTCCTGCAGAACACAGTATTAGTGCTTCTTAATAAAAAAGCATGAAGTGTATAAACACTGGGCTGTATGGTAAGTAGATGCAGAGAACAAGCCTAACATTCCGGTTTCCATTACTGCTGTTCTAGGAGGAATACTTACACGTGCAATTAACTGTATCCAGTACACTGCAAGCTTGAACAAAGGTAAATTGAAAAAAAAAAAAATCCAATTAAATTAGAGAGCCACAAAGGACACTTTCAGTGACCAATAAATAATCCATAAAGCACTTGTGTAGTAGATCTATGAGCACTGTTGGTTATCAAATGTTGAAAAAACAGCCTGAAATAATAAGAGGGGAGATACAACTTTGATTCATTAGGGAGTTGCAAGCAAGACAGCAAGGGAGCTCAGGCAGCTTCACAGCACAGATACAGGCTCTTGCAGGAGCCGTGCTCAGGTCCCAAGATCTGCCGTGAACAGGTCACTGGGGCTCAGTCTCTTGGCCAAATGGTAAGGATAGAATCGCACCTCAGGGCTGCCTAATGTAGGGCAATGCTGGGAAACAGATTTTTATTCAATGTATTCACAGACTGTCCTCAGTTGATTGGGAATATGAATTTGTCTGGGGTGCTCCAGGAAGTCCAGAAAACGAATTTTGTAAAGAGCGAGAAACTGAGATTTTTCAAAGCATTCTCCCCACAGAGACATCAAAAACTGAAGAAACTATTTTTAGTGTCTCCCAAGCGCTTGTTCAAGCACTTGAGCATGTAATGCACATTGGAATCTGAATCCAGGTGGGAACATTGGCCTGAGACCTGTGTCCAGAACTTGAACATCATGTTCACAGAGTTTTCCCATATGTCTGCATTTTTCCTCCTTCCCTCCTCATGCTTGGGATGAGCTCCCAAAAACCACTACAGCATTTTACCGATGTGCTTTTTCCTCCACAAACAAAAAGCCTATATTCTGATGCTTACAGGAAGTTTTAGAACAGTTTGACGAGAACGCACAGAGATAACGTGGGTGTTAGCTGTTCTTTACAATTTTACTACTTGGTGAGTTCTTTCACACCATTGATTGCATGCATGCAGATGATTTCAGTCAATTGAGAATTCTTACTTCTCTGCTCTTCTTACTAACGGCAGAGACTACAAGCTCCATAGAAGACTCTTCAAAGCTGAAACAGTTCTTCTCCTTGCAAATATACATCTCTTTCAAGTCTTTTTACTATTTTCTTCCTTTCCATGACAAATTTTCATCTGTTTTCACCCTCACCCCCTTGTACAGCTCTATACCATCAATACCGCATTTATCAACAGCGGCCGTTTTGCACTTTCTCCCTGTTTTCCCCTCACAGGGCACAAAGCACCTTTCCATGCCTCTTTAAAAAGTGTTTTTTGGTTATCTGACTTTTAACTTTGCTGGGTCTATCTCTAGCTGCTTACCACACCTTATAAATATCAGATTTCAGAGAAGTCAGCTGCAATTAGATGTTTCTCACAATTTGGAAACGAACTCAACTCAGCTGAAACTGGTTGGATCCCAAAACCACATCTCCTCCCCTCTGTTTGTTATGTACAGGAGACCTGCTTGAAAGGAGAACCTTACCAAGCTGCTGGCCAGGAGATGCACACATTACTGTCTGAGTCAGATCTGCACAGAATCAAGTCAAAAATAAAGGACTCTCAGGGCTGTGGAAGGCAGCGATCCTACTCTTGCCACAATAAAATACCTTGTTACGAGAACAATGAGAAATCAGTTGTCTGAGCTGCAAATCAGAGAGGTCTGAACTGAGAATGTAATATTTTCTTTTTTTTTTTTTTTTTTGGGGGGGTTTTTGTTTTTGATAACATTTCAGCTAACACTTCAGAGAGTGCTGAAAGTCTTTTAAAGCCCAAAATTTCAAATGGGTCCAGTTTTCTTCAGCCATTTTTCTTTTTAATTTCATTGTGTTTCCAGGGACACTAGCAACAAAAATAACTTATGAACAATTGTAGTAAGGCTGAACTGAAAGCTTTGGGCACCACCTGGAAGTAGAGAACCACAACTGTTTAGTAATAGCGGTGATATTAAACTTGCTCTGGGTTGAGGAATGTCATTTTGTTATCATAACCTTCCTGCTACCAAAACAACCCCAAGTTACTACATCACATGAAAACATTTGCTGTGCATAAAAGGATTTGTTCTGTTTTTCCTCTCGTTGTCTGCACAGTTAGAGAGCTGAGCTCCAGGCAGGGCAACGGGCTCTATCAGAGCCAAGAGGGTCAGAGAATCCCAGAATTAGACATG